>NC_140936.1:43446312-43453812 GCF_014529385.1 Adiantum capillus-veneris | reverse complement strand
CCATTTGTGAAGCCATAGCCTATATGTGTATTGTATATGGAAAGTCATTAGTAACTCTTTACCAACAAAACAACTCCTCCTCCATTTCATAAGAGCATCTCTTTCTCATGTTATTATTGTGCTAAACTTTTGTGGCATTTGAGCTTGTGACATCATGAAACTATGTGTTTAGGCATGCTTCAATGAGTCTTGACATCTCAAAGAATCATGAGGGATTTTTGGGGGTTTACTTTGTGAATTCATATGGCTTATTAAAGATTTATATCATTCATGTAATGATCTATAAATACACCAACGTGTGTTACTCTCAATCTCAATCTTCTACTCTCTCTAAAGTGCAAAATTGGACAACTAACAACTATTGAAATTACTCTATCCTTATGTGTTTTTCACCATGCAATATTAGAGAAATTTTGGGCTCTCAAATGGGTCCTATAAGGACTTTCACTTTCTCCCTCTTGTCCAAAATGGGCGCACGATAAAATTTTACAAATGAAATCAAAACTTGTTGGATCTTTTTAGAATGTATTCATCGAAATCTATCCATTGATATAAAGCATTCCATCAAATTATTTCTATTCTAAAAGATTTTATTTTTGATGTGACAACTCCGTCTTATAAATGGAATCTCTCTCTACATTTCAGCTTCGGTGGGAAAACCATAACCTCTATAAATCAACTCCAAATTTATCAAAATTTAAAGATTTAAAACCTACTTTTTAAGATCTTTCCAATGATATGTTTGCTGATAGGGTTTTGACAAAATGAGTATGTACTTCACCGGGTTGCCCACTTAGAACAAAAGAGGTAAAGTCGAACCTTCTTATAGGGCCCCTTTGAGTCCAAATTTGTCACAATGTGAAGGATTCTGATCTATCATTGAGTGCCAAAATGTAATAATGTACTACTCAGCTCTATGGAGTCTCAAGCTGTCACTCTCTTAAGGTTCATGGTATATTTTGATTAAGTTATCCTCAATTTGTCTCTGTCATTAAGGTTCCATGAGCTTTGGGATGATCAATACACTTGTAAGGGATCTATCTCTACAACCAAGCAAATTTTGAGAAGAAATTGTATAAGCTTAATATTTTAGAAAACAACGACATTATTGACAAAATTGGGAAGTTTTTATGAATTGCAGTAGTCAAAAGATTGTGGAGTGACAAGGCATTGTTATGGTGCAAAAACTACTTGTTAAGCTTCTTGTTTCAATTGAGCACTTTTGCGACATTATTAATCTTTGAGTTCATTTCTCTCTTTATCTCTCTTTATCTCTCTCTACTTAATTAAAAATATCTTAATAAGAGTAGGAACAAGCAAAAAAAAATTCTCATAAAAATAATGAGAAAAAAAAAAGGTAGTAAAAATTTGAAGGAACCTAAGTCTACTAAAGGTTCTACATATAATTGAGGTTTGAAGGGATATTTGTGGTGCAATATTTTCTTACTAAAGAGCTGAAACATTTTGTTGAATTTCATCTATTTTTGAAGCTAATTTTTAAAATCAGAGTCAAATCCACACAAATCAGCAACCAAAAAGGGTAAATAAAAGACCAAAGAAGAAGGTACAACAAAGCATAGCTTATCTTGCTCATGTTTATCCCTCTTCTTCTTATTCCTTTTCTTCTCCCCTCTCTCTCTCTCTCTCTCTCTCTCTCTCTCTCCCACCATGCGTTGGTTAGTCACCTTAGTTTTTGATATTGTTGTTGGACTTCCATATTTGATGGCAATTGGAGTGAGCCTTGGGGTAGGGGGAGACTATTCAATATGTTGTATATAACGTGCATTTGCGGGGTGATTTCAAAAGTCCTTTTTTTAACATGTTTGCATGAATAAAATGATAACATGTTTGCCCCCGAAATGCCATTTTTTGTTACTTTGCCGAGGAGAGTCCCTTGTGGGGCAAAGGAGATCCTTTGTGCTTGAATCTGCAGGAAGAGGGAAGGAGAAGAGGAGAGGAAATGGACAGTGAGGTTTTAGTGAAGCAATGTGAGAATCATTCTCACTCTCCTTATTTTTCTTTATGACCAAAAGAATAATATAGATGGATGGCCGGCCACTTGACCTAAACCCTAAAAGTCTCCCACTTGAAGGCCAACGTGGCCCAAGTGGCTATAAGTGTAAGGGTTAGTATGTACAACTATACAATCGTGAAGCATGACCATAGCTTCACCCTACGCTCATCATCTCTATGCAATGTGCAAACCGCTTGAGGATAAGCTCTTTGTCAGAGCATCCAATGGGTTCTCATCTATGTGGACTTTGGCTAATGCAATACATTTGCTAACCAAAATATCCCGTATCATGTGGTACCCGATCTCGATGTGTTTTGATTTAGAATGAAACATGGGGTTCTTTGCTAACCCAATCGCACTTTGACTGGCACAATGTAACATTGGACTCTGTGTATACCAATTTCTCCCACTAGACGAGATAACGACTCATCTTTCTTGGTTGATGACACTATAAATTGCAACATATTCAGTCTCAATAGTGGAAGACAAAGTGCAATGTTGGAGACACGATCTCTAAGAGAGTGCTGCTCTAGCAAACAAGAAAACATAGTTAGATGTGGATCTCCTAGTGTCCACACAATCCGCATAATCAAAATCATTGTATCTAACTATGGATGCATCATTGTTCCCAAATCATAAGCACTTGCTGTCTGAACCCTTGATGTATCGCAAGATATGCTTAATTGTTTTAAAATGCTTTCTCCCCGGGTTTGCCATATACCTACTGACCACTCCCAATGTAAATGCAATGCTTGATTGCGTGCTAACCATGGTGTACATGAGACTGCCAACTATAAAAGAATATGGCACCTTTTGGATCTTTGCCTATTCAGAATTCAATTTGGGGCAATCATTCTTGCTAAGTTTTACATATGCAGCCATTGGGGTACTCAATGCTTCCCCCTTGGATGTTAAAATGTTGCAAGACCTTGCGAATATACTCTTCTTGTGATAGTTCAAGTATTCCACGCTTACAATCTCTCTTGATATATATCCCAAGAAAATGATGTGTATCACCCAAATCTTTCATGGAAAACTGCTTGCTTAAGGCATCCTTGACAAGTGCAATCTCATCTTTGGACCTCCCAGCTATAAGCATATCATCCACGTACAAGATAACAATGATGAGGGAACCATCGTTCAACTCTTGTGTACAAGCAGTGATCCTCTTGGCTCCGTATATAATCTTGGGATTGAATGTACATATCAAACTTGATGTAACACTGCCTTGAGCCTTGCTTTAGTCCATACAAAGCTTTTCTTGAGTCTAACACTAGTTCTGCCCTTGTTGGCTTCTCAAGGTTTATCTCAAAACCTTTTGGCTGCTTCATGTAGACATCTTCTTCAAGATCCCTGCAAAGAAACAACGTCTTCACATCCATTTAGACCAATTCCATGTCTTCTATGGCTACTTAACCAAGCACAAGATGCAGTGTAGTCATCTTGACCATTGGGGAAAAGATTTCATCAAAATGTATGCCTTTTTTTTGTTTGAATCCTTTAGCAACCAACTTACCTATACTTAGGCTGGAGATCTTATGCCGAGTACTTTTTCTTGTATACCGATTTGCAAGGCAATGCATGTACACCCATGCGCAAGGAAAATTCTTGTTTACCCTCTGGTAACATCTTCTGCCATGTACTTCTTCTTGTACACCCATTTGCAAGGACCATCTAAATAGCTTCTTTATAACAAGTGGAATCATAACAATCAGTGACTAACAAATACTTCAGTCCTGGCTAAAAATGCTTAGGTGCACGAGATACACGAGTAGATCTTTTAAGTGCATGACTGTAGGATTTCACTCTCTCTGGAGCAACATTTTGTTTGTGTACTAGTGGAAGGTGCATCACTAGCACGTCCAACATGTTGCATAATTGGTGGTGAGGCAACATCCTCAAACCTTACTTTGCGATATTCAATATTCTCTTTCACTGGTTGTCTATGCATCTCAAACTCGTTGAATATCACCTATGAGCCGTGTATAACCTTTTTTAGATTTCGGGTGCCAGACATGATATCCCATCTCTCCGTCCGCACCATATCCAATGAAGATGCACTTGTGTGATTTGGGATCCAACTTCTGTTTAAGCTCTTTTGGCACATATGAGAATGCCTCACACCCAAATACCTGTAACTTTTGTCGTAATTAAGATGTTTGCCCATCCACATGTCTTGCAAAATTTTCTACTTCAGTAGTGTACTAGCTGACTGATTTATTAAGTAGATAGCCGTCATAGCAGCTTCCCCCCAAAACTCCTGACGTAAAGTGATTGTAGACAACATACAAGTGACGCTTTTTAGGATATTCCTATTCATCCTCTCTGTGACACCGCGTTGAGTGGGTGTTTAAGGCATGGTAAACTGTCTTCTAATGCCTCATTTATTGCAAAAGTCCTTGAATTCATAGGAGATATATTCCCCTCCATTGTCAGTTCACAAAGCTTAAAGTTTTCGACCTGACTGGTTTTTTACCATGGCTAAGAAAACCTTGTGTTCTATGTTCTTCAGTCTTCTAGTTGGTGGAAATCATGGTGTGGATAAAATAGTACATGGGCTCAACTATTGCTCCTTGAGTATTAGCCAAAGCATTGATATCATTTTCATGATAACCCACAAAAAGAGGACCCTCTTTAGTAAGAGGAAAAGGTCAAAACGTGAATTAAGCACAATCAAATTTTAAACCGTATTCCAAAAATTTTCAAGATACTCACAAAAATGCACTCAATGATACAATATATTCAAAATGAACTAAAAATCCAATCTAATGGTTGTAGAAAACAAAATAGCATGATAAGGAATCTCTTGATTATAAATAACATGCTATTCAAACGTTTCAATTCAAGGTGGTAAGATACGTCATTTCTATGATGGATCTTGGTTTAATATAGTATTTTCTTGGTTTTGAACTATTGCAATCTCTTGATGGAATCTTTACCTATCACAAAAAGTATACTGAGATAGTGCTTCATCAATATGGTATGAGAAATTCCTCTCATATCTCCTATCCTACAGATCCAAGCTCTAAGTTGTCTAAGGATGATGGCACTCGTTTGCTAAATACTACCGAGAACTTGTAGTTTTTTCTCTATTATTTTTGGTTTATCCTTGTCTTGATATCTACTATGACTTAGAGCCAAATATCTTGAGTTAGTTTTTAATTAACCACATACTCATTGGGATGTAGCTCATCAAGCAATTTGGTATCTTTGTGGTACTATTATGGAAATTTCAATTCTTGCAATGCCATTCTTGTTGATCTGATAGTGGTGTTGATTGGGGTAGATCTATTGACATTTGTTTTTATTTGTTCATGCATTATATCATGAAAATGTCAAAAGCAAAACACTATTTTCTGTTCTTCTATTGAAGCTAAGTAGCAAGCATATCTTGACAATATGCAAGAAACTTTATCACTTTAATAGCTTTGGAATGCCATCTTGGTAGTGCTTCTTCATCTTCTAAAACTATTTGTTTAGATTCTCAGAGTCTTTTAGCACATAATCTTATTGTTTGTGGATGGATTTGTGTAGTGATATTCATTACCACTTTGTTCCAGACTATGCTAATGATGGACATAGAGCATTGTCCCACTACATACAATCATTTGTATCTTCTCACAAATCCTCTCTCTTGACCTTGACCAGATTCTTTAGTGTTTAATCTTACCAAACGCTCTCGGTTACATCTCATGGTTGTATGGCCACTTTGCCCTTCTTGCATATGTAATTTGACATATTTCAGTTTATTATTGTTGGATTGAATAATTTTTAGGTCATTTTGTTCATTTTTTATGATTTGGCATTGGGCTCTCTATTCTAGGCCCAAAACTGTTCTAAAACAATGTATGTCCTCATTTTCATATTTTTAGGTTCCTTGCATAGGCAAATAAAGTTGACCTTCTAAGGTCCAATATCGTTCATCCATTGTATGCATACTCACTCTATAGTTATTGGGTTATTGTCATTCTCCCTCTCTCCTATTGTGTTTCCATCCTCTACTATAGGCCACTAACTTTGTTTCTTCTAAAAGAAGGCAATAAACATGCATGCATGCACACACACATTCGTACATGTTCACACATATGCGTGGGATTAATATACAAGAAGGCAAGCACTTCTTAATCTTGACATAAACAAGATTAAAAAGAGAGGAAATACTTAAAGGCAAGCACTTCTTAATCTTGGCTTAAACAACATAAAAAGAGAGGAATACTTAAAAAAGGAGAGGAAAGATGGTTTTCATTGAATAAAACACAACCTGCATGAGAGAGCAAGAGGGTGTTTCACATACATCATAGAAGATAGAAAGCACATGCAAAGAGCTTGGGTGGTGCTCCAAAAACCTCTCAGTTTTATGCCAGACAATGTACTAAGCTCGTATAGTTTTTAGAATCCACAAATTGACAAGACTAATTCCTTTTATAAGAATGAAGTCAATAGTTTCCCAACTAATAATCCCACCATGCATTTGGTTAGTCATCTTAGTTTTTGATATTGTCGTTGGACTTCTTGATTTTAGTATTGTTGATGGCAATTGGAGACAGTCCCTTGCATTGCATCCATCAAAACAACCAAGCTTCGTTCATCTACCAATATTGGTCCCATCTTGTGAGAACTCAGATTAGGATGATGCCATTCAAGAATCACATCCACTTGGGAAGTATCCATTGGTAAAATAATATGTCAAAGGTAGTGAAATTTCATCTCTAGAAAGACAGACTTACTCTCCTTGGCCTAAAGTTGTGTTGGGTGTAATAAATCCAACGGTCACCTAAGATGTTTCAGATTCTCCTCTTTCGTAGCGCTATAAACAAGGATGTCATTGAAGAAAACAAAACAAACTTGCCCAAGTATGGTTTTAGGACACTATCCATAAGTATCATAACAGTAGCGGGGACACATGTCAAGTCAAGGGTATAAACAAAACTCATAATGCTCGAACATAGTTCAAAAGCCAATTTTGGGTATATTTGGATGTTTTATGTGTACTTGATGATACCCTATGCATGGATCTACTTTTCTCAAATAGTGTTCTCTATGTAACTGATTACGACAAAATAAAAGACTTTTTTTTTATTTTCATTGTTTGGAATCTTTATTATTGAAACTAGTTTGGCCAACGGCCTTCGATTGCCTCCCCCCCCCCTCTCCCTTTCTCCCTCTCTCCCTCTCTCTCTCAACGTGCTAAGCACAGTCTGTGACGCCGGATTGCAAACCACATTGATCGGGAGGATCCTATTGCTGGCATGCGGTCGGGGAGGGTTGCTGGAACCCTCCTTGGTTTATTAATAGTATAGATAAAACACTTAGAAAACCTACACACAAATTTTTTAGAGATAAATTGAGTATATCTTTTCTCACCTTCAAATGTAAAATTTAGAGGTAAATATCAAATGTTGCAGGTGGGATTGCACTAAACGTAGGTTTTTCCCGAGCAATGGAACTTTGGATAACTCCCAATATGGATTATAGAAAACACACAC
>NC_140936.1:43306312-43441312 GCF_014529385.1 Adiantum capillus-veneris | reverse complement strand
TATAATTCACTCACAATTGTAAGTTTTGCTAAAAGAAAAAAAAAAGGATCGGACTCAATCATTTTGTTGACTTCCTTGAGCTCTTGCTTGAGTCTAGCTCTTGCATTCTGCAGTTTTTCAATATCTCCTTCACTTTGAGGGTTTTTACCTCGAATTTAAACCCTTGAGCTGAGCCCATTTTATCTCTTGTTCCCCCGAGGAAACTTTTTCGATCGAAACAGTTTTGTCCGTTTTCGTGGTTGGAGCCCTTGACGAAATGGGGCTCGACATTTCCACATCATACAATGGTCTCAAGACCAAACCATCTCCTTCTTCCATCAGCACGACTAACTCCTTTTCGATTATTTTTTCCGCCGCTAACATATGCGAGAATTTGACAATATCTTCGTCTACGGCCAGAGTGTCAAGCTCATATTACCAAGTAGCGCAAGACAACTAGGTGCCAAGAGGACAATTTTTGTTTTTTGATTGCTTGTTTTTTTTCCCTTTTTTCTTTTTTCTTCTTTCTTTTTTTAAAGCTTTGGTGCTTGGTGCTTCCTTCCTTTCTTAACTAAATTCTTCTCTGCTTGGCGGTTGATCGCGATCGATGAACACCCAAAGGACCGCGATCCTTGACCACAAGCTTGAAGACCGCATTGCCAGGCCTTGTAGGAGCTCAGACCAAGCTGAGGCCTCCACTCTCATCACCTTCCGCTCCAAACCTGGGCAAGGACCCTGTGGACTTGCAAAAGCAAAATCGGCACACCCTCTAACTCCTAGAAACCTGTGTCTTTAGCAACCTAGTCACTTTGATGCCTCGCTTGGTACTAATCAGGCAAGTTGTAATCGATCGCGATCCAAGGGATGGATCGCGATCCGTATATGGGGATGCCCACCACCCACACTCAAGATAGCAAGGGAGGCCCCGCTTTCTACAAAAATATCAATAACAGAGAAACTCCAGAATTGGTGGCTCAAAGCATTCGCTGCGCCCTCCAACACAGCATCATCGGTTGCTAAACAATCAACACCTGCCCAGAGGACCCTTGGACCTGCTTCTCGAGGCTATCACTGTAGCAATTCCACCAACACTTATCAAAAAACAGTTAGCCACGCAAGCTAAGCTAACGCTTGTATTTGGGTTCAGTGGAGGAATCCCGAACAGTTTTGAGATGATTCAATGGATTCAGGGCCCGCAAATTCTTGGACATGGAGGAGCAATTGAAAGTACTTTCTACCTAACTAAAGGTTTTTGTCAAGTGAGATTCAAAGAGGCCTCCGATGTGGAAAAGATCCTTGAAAAAGGGTCCCTTGTATTTAATAGGACTACGGTTTGTGTGGTGCCTTGGGAGCCAGTGTTCGACTCAGCTGAATCTCTACAAGGGTTTCATCCAGTTTGGGTTGAGTTTGTGGGACTGCCTAGCTGGCTGTGGGAAAATCTCAGGATGCTTGGCAGTCAACTGGGCACCCCCTTATTTATACCTAGCAAGAGAGGGTTTGGCAGAACCTCAAATAGGGTTTGTATAGGCTGGAATGCTTCTAAAACGCCACCTAAGAGCATGGTAATCAATGTTGGAGCTGGGCTTGTTACTATTCCGCTAAACTTTGGGACATACTTTGGAGCATGTTTTGAATGCGAAAACTTTGGACACTTCGCCGAGGATTGCCCCATGAAGGCTAGTGGTAGTGCAGCTCCAGCACCACAGGTCCCTAGTGAAAAGGAAACCCCGATGGAAGGGTTGGAGAAGCAAGGAGGCAGTAACGAAGGGGCAAATGCAGGGAAGGATAAAGAAGCTATGGTATGCAACAAAATGGATATAAAGATGCAGGGAAAGAATGTGGAGAAATTGATTCCCATACAACAAATACTCGAAGGCTCATGCAATGGTAATGTGATCATTACTCCCGCTGCTACCCCAAAATTTATGACGGTGATAACGACGACGATTGTTTAAGTCCCTGGTCTGAAAAGAGCCAAAAGGGTGAAGGCAGTGGCAAGAGACTCCAAAGTGCTCGAAGTCGTGAGAACACTTGAGGTGAAAGGATCTGCTCCATCCTCCACCCCTTTGAAAGGAGGGGGGTATACTATCCCACTTCACAATCCATTTGTAGCCTGCAAGAAAAGAAATCCCCTGACTTGGAACCTCCGGATTCTCCTGAGACCAAGGAGAGGGGGTGTGGGAATGATTAAGATGCTGAAGAATTCGTTCCTCTATCCCAATGAACCCCTCAGTAATGATGGAGTCTCTCACTATCCAATCTTGGAACATAAAGGGGTTGAAGACCCGTAAGAAGAGTACCCTATTCTGGGAGGAAATAAAAAAGGAAAAGTCACTCAACTGCTGAGCCATCTAGGAACACCACTTGGATGCTCATAGCAAGAGAAAGCGGGCTCTAGGAAAGAAACTTGTATTCTATGGAGAAGGAAGTAATGGTTTCAGTGGTGTCCTCGGCATTGCGGACAGGGAATTGGAGCCGAAGTTGGTTTTGAACCACCCCTCCGGCAAAATCCTGGGGATTAGAATCACATGGGAAGGGCATCCCTTCACCATTGTAAATGTGTACGGCCTTTGCAGTGCAGAAGATAGAGCTAAATTATGGATGCATCTTAGAGATACTCCTATTGAAGGAGAGTGGTTATCGGTTGGCGACTTCAATATGGTAGAAAAGAGCATAGAGGCTTGAACTCGAATGAACATTGTTTGTGTGTGTGTGTGTGTGAGTGAGTGCGTGCGTGTATGTGTGTGTGTGTGAGAGAGAGAGAGAGGGGGGGGGGGGGGGGGGGGGGGGGGGGGGGGGAGGAGAAGAAAAAATATATTGAGATCTATTTTATAAAGTTTTGCGCAGAGAGTGAAAGGACATCTAATGCCGATGGAAGAAGGAGATGGTTTGGTCTTGAGAGTATGATGTGGAAATGTCGAGCCCCGTTTTGTCAAGGGCTCCAACCAGGAAAATGGATAAAACTGTTTTGAACGAAAAAGTTTCCTCTGGGGGAACAAGAGATAAAATGGGCTCAGCTCAAGGGTTTAAATTCGAAGTAAAACCCTCAGAGTGAAGGAGATATTGAAAAACTGCAGAATGCAAGAGCTAGACTCGAGCAAGAGCTCAAGGAAGTCAACAAAATGGTTGAGTCCGATCTTTTTTTTCTTATAGCAAAACTCACAATTGTGAGTGAATTATATTGAACAGCCCAAAAATTTGCAAGGTCTTGTCATGCTCTTGCTGAGCCATGACATCATCCAGGGACTGTAATTACATCGACTATTAGGGCAGCCACCCCCACCAACCCGCAGCCTCCTCCTCGATACACAAGGTCCATAAAGTTGTCCTTTTGAGATCTTTTATTTACCGATGGCCAATATTTTCCCCCGTCCTAGGCATTCCATCTCCTGACAACAAGGCACAAGTAGTCCTAGACCAATCCTCCGAGTGTTGCTTGTGCCCGAGCGTCCATATTAGCACTTTGCTTTCTTGAGTAATTTATGTGAAGCTTGCCACCTGTGCAACTCCTTCAAACACACGGCGGTTCCTTGTCTGCCATACATTATGTAAGAAGAAGTACCTGACAATTTGAGTGCTGATGAGGAGGGCAGAACTACCCAAATTCTTACCTCCAAGAAATTAATCAGTCTTGAAAAAACCAATTTTCCATGTTCTTTGGATCCACTTGCATATTTTCACTGCGAGGCCTCTGATAGATGGGCATTCCATGAATAGGTGGGCCAGATCTTCACTAGCCAACCTGCACCCCAAGCATCGATCTGTCCCAACCCCTCTCTCCTGAATCCTCACCCCCGTCGGTAGAGCACCCCAAATTACCTTCCATAGAAATACCTTCATGTGTTGCGGAACCTTTGGCTTCCAGATAGTCTCCATTACTTGCTCCCACCTTTCCTCCGGCCATTGTTTTTTCCATATCTTGTTAAGGGGGCTAGAACAATTCTTCTTCAACATCATTGTATGATAAATGCCTTTAGAATGGGGTTTCCATAAGAGACTGCTTTCGGGACATTTCCAGGAATTCTAGTAAAACTTTGAATCATAGATTGGCACACTACATTATCAAGCTCTTTCATCACTTTGTTGACTAGCAAAACCTCCAAGCTATTAGGTTGGTATTGAGTTACCAGAAGGTCAATGGTTTTCTAGCTGTTGTTGTCACTGTCCCAAAAGTGCCCAAGTCGATTCAGACCCTTATTATTCAGTTTCTTGGTTGTTTCTATCCAATATGAATTTTGTGGCAGATCTACAACTTTGGAAAGCCAGGGGGACCAATGAAAAATGGAGTTCTTGAAGTATCTGGTTTCTTCCCCCCACTTTAGGACTCCCGTTGCGCTGTTGCTTTTCCTTACCAATTCCCCTGAGCAGTCCCCCCAGACTTAGGGTAGACCACGTCGCGACTGATAGTTTGTCATGAACCTTTACCTCTCCACTTTCCACCTTTCGAGCAAAGTTTAGCTGCTTCTATCATATCTCTGATCATGATAGCCCAAGCTTGATCCTGTTTAGCCAAGGAGACTACAAATTTGGCACAACAAGCTTCTACATCGGTCAAAGGGTTCAGAATTCCACGGTCTCCTTGATTCATTGGCCAAGCGACTGACTCCCAACAGGCCCATTGCCATGGCCTGGAGGATTTCGTGTTGTTTTTCCATAAAAACCTTTCTACTGGTTTTAAGAACTCTTTCCAGTGACACTTAGCCATCTTGAGAAGCGGGCTAGAGAAGGCAATATAAGGGAGCATAAAGGCATTAATCACTTTTATCCGGCTTGGTAATGGGAGAAGAGCATACTCCCACCTACTCATTTTTGTTTTGATTTTTTCAAGTACCCATTGGAATCTTTGTTTGTGAGTTACGTCCACCCCCAAGGGGGCCCCCAGATGTTTGAAAATATTTACTTTTGTGACAGTCTCTCCCGACTAGTCAGAAGGGTCAAGTGAGTCATTTTCCGACAGGGAGATCAGCCTTGACTTCTCTATATTACACTGGGACCTCGAAGCTACTGAGGACGTTTGTACAATCTCCAGAGATTTCTTGACGACCTGGGGGCATGCCTTCAAGAAGAGGAGAGAATCGTATGCAAATAGTTTTGCTAGTAGTTGGTTATTTCCTGGTAAAGCAAGGCTTTGCAATTCCCCTCACTCAGCACTAGCTTCGAGCGTCATGATTAAACAATGTGATCCTATGGCAAAAAGCAAGGGGGCCAGAGGGCATCCCTGGTTAATAGACCTTTTGACCTTAAAAGAGCCCACTATTCTATCGTTAAATAGGAGCTTTAACTGGCTACCAGCCCCAGTGCACGTATAAGTCGACATAGGCGAGACCCAAAGCCTAGAGCTTCCATAACTGCTTCTATATATGTCCATGTTATTCTGTCATAAGCCTTATCAAGGTCCAATTGTAGCAAAATGCACTCTTGCTTTGTGTAAGTTGCGTATTCGACGCCCACTATTGCTGCCAAGATGTTATCGTAAATGGACCTTCCTTTGATGAACCCATGTTGATGGGGAGAGATGATCTTAGTAAGTAAGGGGGCTAGTTTGAGGGCTATTGCCTTGGAAATAATTTTGTAGGCCACCAACATCATCGTTATAGGGCGCCAGTGTTTCAGTTGAGAACAAAAAATTTGTTTGGGGATGGGCTTCATAAGCCCTCTCTTTACATTTTAACTCCAACGACCCTTCGGCAATGGCTTTGTTGGCCAAACTTGTGACTGGGACCTTGAAATCATCCCAAAATTCTCTAAAAAATTCCATCGTCATCCCATCCCAACCAAGGGCTTGTCCTTGCCAAGGGCTTGCAATGCTAGTGAACATTAGTCTTCGGAAAATGCCCCTTCCAGGCTATTAGCGTCTGGCTAGGGAATCCTTCTTCTTGACACTAGGTCCCTCTGGCTTCATCCACTTCCCGGGGCTGGGGATCTCTGGCCGTCCAATGATTTGGCTAAGATAGCTCAACATCAGACCAGCCATCTCATCTTGGTTATGAACTGTTATCCCTTTCTCATCATAGAGCGAGTGGATGTGGCCCCGGCTCTTCTTGATTTTTAAAGCCCTAAAAAACTGAGCTTGATTAGAGGCTTCTGGTTGTAGAAAGGTCTCCCTGGAGAGAAGCCTTGCCTTTTTGATATCTTCCAGGTGCTCATTAGCAAGATTAGATTTGGCTCCGAGCCATCACTTGTGCTCATCCTCAGTAGCAAGCCCATTGGCTTTTATGCAGGTAAGCCGTTGTACCTCAATTGTAAGATGCAGAAGGTGCACCTCCCTAGCTGTTTTGATCTGGGGGACACGAGGTTTTGATTGCTTTCTAAATACTCCCAGAAAATAGGTCCCACGCATTGTGTTTGTTGAGATCGACATCTTTTGTGAGCTTTACCCAGTGCTTTCTTGGTTAGATTCGTGAAAAGAGGGTCTTTCAATAGGTGTGCCCCTGTTACTAGCAGTTTTTTATCCACCTCTTGGGGTCTGCTCCTCCCCTTTATTCTTCTTAAAATGTATGTGCAGGTGTATGTAATCCGAAAGGATTTTTGTTGGGACTACCTTCATCTCTAGCAACGACGGTATCTAGTCAGCTTGGTGTGAGCAATAACATATGTCAAGCCTGGAGGTAGTGCGGGCATACTGGAGACTTGTGTAGGTGAAATCAGGCGTGTTGTTCCATGGGCCGACTTCCCATAAGTCGATCATCATCCACTTTTTGCACAAACTTTGCCATTTAGTCCTTTCCGAGCCAGCCAACATACTGGCGGATCTTGTTCTATCTTGCTCTTTTCTACTATATTGAAGTCGCCAACCGATAACCACTCTCCTTCAATAGGAGTATCTCTAAGATGCATCCATAATTTACCTCTATCTTCTACATTGCAGAGGCCGTACACATTCACAATGGTGAAGGTATTCCCTTCCCATCTGATTCTAACCCCCAGGATTTTGCCAGAGGGGTCGTTCAGAACCAAATTCGGCTCCAATTCCCTGTCCGCAATGTCGAGGACACCACTGAAGCCATTACTTCCTTCTCCATAGAATACAAGTTTCTTTCCTAGAGCCCGCTTTCTCTTGCTATGAGCATCCAAGTGGTGTTCCTAGATGGCTCAACAGTTGAGTGACTTTTCCTTCTTTATTTCCTCCCAGAATAGGGTACTCTTCTTACGGGTCTTCAACCCCTTTACGTTCCAAGATTGGATAGTGAGAGAATCCATCATTACTGAGGGATTCATTGGGATAGAGGAACGAATTCTTCAGCATCTTAATCATTCCCACACCCCCTCTCCTTCGTCTCAGGAGAATCCGGAGGTTCCAAGTCAGGGGATTTCTTTTCTTGCAGGCTACAAATGGATTGTGAAGTGGGATAGTATACCCCCCTCCTTTCAAAGCGGTGGAGGATGGAGCAGATCCTTTCACCTCAAGTGTTCTCACGACTTCGAGCACTTTGGAGTCTCTTGCCACTGCCTTCAACCTTTTGGCTCTTTTCAGACCTGGGACTTGAACAGCCATCGTCGTTGTCACCGTCATAAATTTTGGGGTAGTAGCGGGAGTAATGATCACATTATCATTGCATGAGCCTTCGAGGATTTGTTGTATGGGAATCAATTTCTCCACATTATTTTCCTACATCTTTATATCCATTTTGTCGCATACCATAGCTTCTTTATCCTTCCCTGCATTTGCCCCTTCGTTACTGCCTCCTTGCTTCTCCAACCCTTCCATCGGGGTTTCCTTTTCACTAGGGACCTGTGGTGCCGGAGCTGCACTACCACTAGCCTTCATGGGGCAATCCTCAGCAGAGTGTCCAAAGTTGTCGCATTCAAAACATGCTCCAACGTATGTCCCAAATTTTAGCGGAATAGTAACAAGCCCAGCTCCAACATTGATTATCATGCTCTTAGGTGGCGTTTTAGAAGCATTCCAGCCTATACAAACCCTGTTTGAGGTTCTGCCAAACCCTCTCTTGCTAGGTATAAATAAGGGGTGCCCAGTTGACTGCCAAGCATCCTGAGATTTTCCCACAGCCAGCTAGGCAGTCCCACAAACTCAACCCAGACTGGATGAAACCCTTGTAGAGATTCAGCTAGTCAAACACTGGCTCCCAAACGCACCACACAAACCATAGTGCTATTAAATACAAGGGAGCCTTTTTCAAGGATCTTTTCCACATCGGAGGCCTCTTTGAATCTCACTGAACAAAAACCTTTAGTTAGGTAGAAAGTACTTTCAATTGCTCCTCCATGTCCAAGAATTTGCGGGCCCTGAATCCATTGAATCATCTCAAAATTGTTCGAGATTCTTCCACTGAACCCAAATACAAGCGTTAGCTTAGCTTGCCTTGCTAACTGTTTTTTTATAAGTGTTGGTGGAATTGCTACAGTGATAGCCTCGAGAAGTAGGTCCAAGGGTCCTCTGGGCAAGTGTTGATTGTTTAGCAACTGATGATGCCGTGTTGGAGGGTGCAGGGAATGCTTCGAGCCACCAATTCTGGAGTTTCTCTGTTATTGATATTTTTGCAAAAAGCGAGGCCTCCCTTGCTATCTTGAGTGTGGGTGGTGGGCATCCCCATATACGGATCGCGATCGATTACAACTTGCTTGATTAGTACCAAGCGAGACATCAAAGTGACTAGGTTGCTGAAGACACAGGTTTGTAGGAGTTAGAGGGTGGGCCGATTTTGCTTTTGCAAGTCCAGAGGGTCCTTGCCCAGGTTTGGAGCGGAAGGTGTTGAGAGTGGAGGCCTTAGCTTGGTCTGAGCTCCTACAAGGCCTGGCAGTGCGGTCTTTGAGCTTGTGGTCAGGGATCGCGATCCTTTGGGTGTTCATCGATCGCGATTGACCGCCAGGCAGAGAAGAATTTAGTTAAGAAAGGAAGGAAGCACCAAGCACCAAAGCTTTAGAAAAAGAAAGAAGAAAAAAGAAAAAAGGAAAAAAAACAAACAATCAAAAACAAAAATTGTCCTCTTGGCACCTAGTTGTCTCGTGCTACTTGGTAATGGAACTCGACACTCTGGCCGTAGACGAAGATATTGTCAAATTTTTGCATATGTTTGTGGCAGAAAAAATACTCGAAAAGGAGTTAGAACCACACAAAGGATGATACACACAAGTTATGTGTGTGTGTGTGTGTGTGTGTGTGTGTGTGTGTGTGTGTGTGAGAGAGAGAGAGAGAGAGAGAGAGCTACCTTCTACCTTTTTAGAAAATTCCTAATACCCTATATACTATCTCGAAGACCTAGCAAAGCAAGTTTTATTTGACTCAAGATGTGTGTGCGTGTATATATATATATATATATATATATATATATATATATATATATATATAGAGAGAGAGAGAGAGAGAGAGAGAGAGAGAGAGAGAGAGAGGGATATCTAATTGACAAGGCCAAACTCTCTGTGGTGAACTCAAGATGTGTTGAGAGAGGGAGGCGAACTTTTAAATTCATAGGAACACTTCCAAGAGACCTCAAGACCTATGTGAGGAGTCTTCAACTCGGAGGCACATGTGCGTGCGCGCGCGTACACACACACACACACACACACACACAGGGAGGTCCTATACGATCTTCTTGAATGGTGACCCTATAGTGTACTTGAGTGCATGCACTCATTTTTATGTCCATCTTAATTCCTCTGTCATGTCAGTGTTATTATCATTGGGTAGATTAAAAAAATTATTAATATAGATGATAGAAAAATTTTAAGTTTTAATTTTCCCAAACTCACAATAGTGAGTGTATATATATATTGCAAAATCAAAAAAGTTACAGTGGCAGCCATGCTCCAATCGCCATGGCATCTACTTCCAACAATAACATCCTACCCATACATCAACTGACAAAGGGAGCCACCCTAAGACCGTAAGTAGCATAAAGCTCCCTGACCACGAGGCCATGACACCGGGAACCAAACATTGAAAGATAAATAGAGAAAAGTCATCTTTTCTTCTTCCTTTGCTTCTGTAGATGATATAAATTTTATCCATTAATGTAACCACCATTGTATAATTGATACTACATCACAAGAACACAAATCTAGCATTGTGTTTTACCCTTTGAAATGGAGGTTTGTTTTATAAGAATAAAGCCCATGCTAGACACTCTCTAAGAAATCAATAGGGTTAGGATGGTGGATTTCAGGGGTTGTGGATGCGTCGGGTGTCTCATCTGATGACGCTTGTTTTACAGTTGTCTTGGGTTACGCTCAAGAGACTCTGGTTCAATCGCACGAGCTATAGAGACTTTGCTCCATCTGCCTCCCTTAAGATCTACCCTAGGGTGGTCTGAGGCTTTTCTTTTTTGAGCTAGATACCGCGTGGGCGACGTTCTATCCCCGCCTGCAGTCGATGCTTGCTCGCCTTCCAACTTCTTGTCATATGTTAAGGAGTGGATCGCGATCCATCTCCCTTTGGATCACAACCGATGTAATAATCTTTTGCGAGTTGGTGGCAATCGTGATTGATGATCCCCTGTTTTTTCTTACTCCAAGGTCAACAAACCTATCATCCAATCCACACCCCTTTGTTCTACAAGCTCTCTAAACCCGCCAACCAGCAAAGAAGTCCTACACGAATTGCGATTCGTTGATGGCACTTAAGCTCAAGGGAGAGAAAAATAAAAGTTAAGTGTGTAGTCTTTGGGGCTCTTATCCCGGGTCATGACGGCTTTAGTTCTAAAGTGCACGGAGAAAGCAAACAAGCCTTCATACGCGGAAGTAATGATGGGGGAGGAACGGGGAGACTAAGGTCCCTTCACCAACCAGGAATGGTAAAGGCCCGAAAACAATCGGGGACGGTGTAGGCGGAGAAGGTGATAACCCGGAAGTGGTAGGGGGTGGCCAGAACGACATATTAGGAATGAATAAAGAGGAGTAAGAGGGCGCAAGGCCCCAATTGAGAAAGAATTAAAACAGATATTAAGCGTTCTGTCCTTGAACAAAAGGAAACTATAAGAAGTTGAGACACCCTTCAGTTCTTAGGATGCCACAAAGGGGGACAAGGCATACCAAGCCCTTAAAAAGACACTCCCTCAAAGTGTGAAAGTGGAGGACGCACTCACTATTGCCATTCCTCCTACTTTGGTTAACAACCGCTTGCCAAGATGGCTAAATCTATGCTAATCTTCAGTTTCATGGGCAGAGTGCTTGCAAAAACTGAGCTAATCAATTGGCTCCATAGCCCCAACGTCCTCAATGAGGAAGAATCTATTTATAATGCACAATACCTAGCTAAAGGCTTTTTTCTGTACAGCTCAGTGATGAGTTGTGGTAGTGGCCAAGGTCCTGGCTAGAAGTCCGCTGATGCTTAATAGGTCACCAACATGCGTGCTCCCCTGGGATCCTTCCTTTGAATCCCCCAATGAACTCTAGGACATGTCCAATGTGGGTAGAATTTGTAAGCCTCACGTTGTGGCTGAGAAGTGATCTAAAAGAGCTTGCAGCAACACTAGGCACCCCTCTGCTTATACCATCTAATAGAGTAGTGGTCTCTGCTCCCAACAAGGTGTGCATACGATGGGATCTCAAAAAGCCCCAATGTCATAAAATATAATATCTAACTTTACCAAATGATTTTCTCATATTAAATTGATTATTTAATATGGGAAGATAAAAGGAGAACAAGAGTTAGGATATAGATATGTTCTTCTAGACATATCTCAACAGGGGACCGAAAGGAGAAATGGTTGCATCTCAATAGGGGTCCAAAAGGAGACGGTCTACCAAAGAGCAATGTGCAATAAGTGCTTCTAGACTTATCTCAGCAGGGGACCAAGAGGGGAGATGGTTACATCTCAGTATGGGTCCAAAAGGAGGTAGTCTATCAAAGAGCAACATGCATCTAATGGAGCTTAAAAGACCTTAGGGTTAGCTTCATAAAGACCTCCAAAGGTTAGTGTTAAAAGTACTTAGACCTTAGGCAAGCTAGGGCTGTGCTTGAGGTGGGAACCCGACCCAAGCTTGAGATGCTTGTCATGCTTGGTGACTAAGGTGCTTGTCATGCTTGATGAGTAAGGTGCTTGAAGTGCTTGCTAACTAAGGTTCTTGAGGTGATTGTCGTGCTTGCTGACTAAGGTGCTTGAGGTGCTTGTCATGCTTGATGAGGAAGGTGCTTGAGAAGCTTCCCATGCATGGGGAGTAAGGTGCTTGAGTAAAAAAAAGACCCTACAAAGGAGGGGGAAAGCCTCAAAGTTAGGGGAATCTTTGACTTAACCTCCCACTCACCCAAAGGGCACCCCCTTTCTCAAGGGGCACATGGACACATGTGAAGCTCTCCCTATGCTTAGCCACATGGTGTGCTTGAATCCTATTGGCTTGGCTAAAGAGGGGTCCAATGAGCTTCTAATTCAATTCAACAAATATCTAGATATTTTCAAGCTCTCTTTCAAAGGGGTAAGGAGGACACTTGTCCAAAGGCTACCCATGTTGCTTGAAATGCATTATGCATGTAATTGGCTAGGCTTAGAGGGGTCCAATGAGCTTCAAGCTTGAGAAAAAAGGAGGGGTCGACCAAAGCAAGCAAGGGATGTGCTTGGGGTATAAACCCTCTCACACACTCATTTTTTACACATTCTCACTTGGTGAAAGTGGAAGAACTCCATCTCCTTCACCAAGCCTTGTTGAGAAGTTAAGAGCCTACACCAATACTCTTGACTATGGAATGCAAATCCAACCAAGAGGCATGCTTCAATGCTTAAGCTTGTCATCTTCTCCATCTTCATTACTATATTATTATGCTATGCTAAGAAAGAAGAGTAGTGATAATTGAGGAACTATTTCTTTCTCCTATAAATGTTTCTTCTTCCTCTTCCCTACCCTCATTCCCCGCTAGCTCTCTCCACCTTCGAAGGTGTTTGAGGCCTTGGGATTGAGGCCGGGGATGGTTAATGATTTTACAAAGTTTATGTTATGCTCGTGATGCATGAAGCTTTCCATGTTCATAGCATCACCAAGGTCACAAGGAACACAAAGATTGTATTATACCAAGTCTGTCTTTATGGGAGAATTTATAATACAAAAGCCTATTGGAGCGGGGATCGGCTCCACATACATCCAATCCTCAACTGTTGTCAAGTTCTCTAATTCTTTCTCTCTCTTGCAAAAGTATTGTTCATACCAATTTAATTAAGTATAATGGTTATGTTTCTACCGCTAATTAAGTTCACTCTCTATGTTCTCAAAGTAGTCTCACAAAGATGCTCTCTTTAATTCTCCTAATTCCGCTATTCTCAAAAATCATAGGCCATTTCCATTACACCCAATCTAAGAATCTTGTAATGAACATAGGGACTGGGTTGAAGGTTATCCTGCTGAACTTTGGCACCTTTTTGGGGCGTGCTTCAAGTGCAATAAGTTCAGACATTTTGCTCGATCATGTCCAACTGCTGCAATAACGTCCCCTAGCCCAGTTTCTGGTGAAGAAGAGACTCCACAGAAGGATGCTGGGAAGACCCCAAAAAAAGGACAACACAGCTAGAACACAGGGTCAATAGGGAATGTGTAGAAACAAGCCAAATCCTTCTTAGCAATGCTAAGGCCACAATCTGTTATCATTTTGCGTCTACTACCCAGAAAAAACCAACATCCCCTATGATTCATGTGAGAGATAGGCCCTTGGGGCATTCACATATACCAGCCTCCAAATATGTTGGCACGGCTTCTCAACTTGACCACTGCTATTGCTCGCGTCAAGGCGACTAACTGCCCCAATGACTGGAATTGACAGTGGTAACCTCTCAGAGTATGTCGGATCACCTGCCATTAAGCATAAAATTCAAGGAAATTAAGCAGGAATATCATTGTCCCCAACGGTCTAAGAAATTACTCTCGTTTGGGGCTCACCTCTTTAAGGACCCACTTTTCAAAAGCCTCGCCCTTAGAGCTACGAGCAAGCTTAGAAAAGACGTAGGATCAAGAAGCTTTAAAGCCTGGGATATTTTCACCAAGAGCATGCAAAAAGAAAACAAAATTGTTAGCCCAAGAAGAAAAATACCAGGAAGGACGTCTTAAGCAGCTCGCTGATGAAGTTGAGCTTCTTACCACCAAAAAACAGGAGGAAACTGCTTCAAAAGCTAATCATAGAAATGGTTGGAAGCTAAAAGGGACCTAACTGACCACCAACTGGAGGAGGTAAAGAAGGTCAGAATCGTATCTAGAGAAACGTTTCTACAACCGGAGGAGGCCAACCATGCACACTTCTTTAGGGCCCTCAAAGTCAAAAGAAATAGGGGTATGGTACATTCATTCACAAATGGCGAGGAAAAAGATGTTAAGGATCCGGATGAAAGGGCTCAACTAATGCTTAACTACTTAAGCCAAATCAGAGGCCAACCCGAGGTTCTCTCCCAGGAGGTGGATAATGCCGGATCAACTCTCCTTGAGAGTGTTAAAGAACGATTGCCCTCTCTGAAGCCAACAGCTTGGAGAAGGGGTTCACCAAGGATGAATGCTCTCTAGCATACAGACTCTTGGCAAAGAACGATACCGGATGGATTAACTACTGAATTCTTCAAAGAATTTTGGGATGATCTTAAGTCCCCAATCACGTGAATGGCTAATGAAATTGATGGGGTCTTCAATGACCTGAGCATTAAAAGAGGCCTCATCAAGCCTATCTCTAGACAAGTATGTCTTTCCCAGTTGAAGCATTGGCGCCCCATTACGATGATGTCAGTTCTCTATCCCTCAGGTCTCATTCTCTCCCTCCTCTTAGACAAAGTCCTCGCTCCTCACCAGCATGGATTCGTAAAGGGGAGGTCAATCTATGATAATAGTCTGGCAACGATGGTCGGTATTGAATATGCTTTTGCCACTAAACAACAGTGTGTCCTGCTGCAATTGGATCTGGATAAGGCCTATGACAGGATCACATGGTTGTTATTGAAGATGTCATCAAGTCTATGGACTTTGGGCCCCGGATGTGCCAACTCTTTGCGCTAGTAGCCAATCAGAGCTCCTCTTCAATGAAAGGATTGTGGGGGGCTTCAAGGTAAAAAGATCGGGTTGTCCACTTGCCCCTCTGAAGTTTGCCATTGGATCACATCCTTTGGTAACATTATCGAAGACAGTGCAGGTAAAAGGAAGATTCAAGGACTTATTTACCTAATAGCAACCAACTTGTGACTAAGCTCTTTGTGGATGACTCCTTGCTCTTTCTCAAAGCATGCTCTCAAGTCATTAGGAAGGCCCTAGATATTGTACAAACATTCTCCTTAGCAACAGGGTCAAAATTCAGCATTGAAAAGTCGAGATTAATCTCTCTCTCTCTCTCTCTCTCTCTCTCTCTCTCTCTCTCTCTCTCTCTCTCTCTCTCTCTCTCTCTCTCTCTCTCTCTACAAATGACTCATTTGATCCATCAATGTGGACATGGGAGATTGTAACGAAGGGGAGCATCTTTTGGCACCTGGGAGGCCCTTTGGGGGTAGATGTAAACCACAAGCAAAGAGTCCTTTGAATGATGGAGAAGGTGAAGAGCAAGATGCGAAGGTGAGAGTGCTCCTCTCCTTTTCGAGCAGAATAAGAGTTATCAATTCCTTCTTGCTTCTTGATATAGCATTCAATGGGCCATTGCTCAAGCTTGCCAAATGCAACTGGAAAGAGTTTCTGAAACGAGTTAAGAAATTCCTGTGGGAGAATAGCACTAAAGACTCTACGCCCTAGCAGTGCGCTAAGTGGGAGACTGTTGCCAGACCTGTGGAGCAAGGCGGTCTCGGGATTCTTAACCCTAGCATTCATGTGAAAGCCCAATGCACCAAGCTTGTGGTTGCACTCAAGAAACAAGACCAGGCTTGGGCGATTATGACTAAAGCTATGATAGATAACTCTAAAGTATGCTCGGAAGGAGGTTAGTGGAAAGGGCTGGAAGGGCAAGACAAATTGCTTGCCCCTCATTGGGTTGTCCTTAAACTTGGGGGAATGATAGGAGATCTCACTTGAAAATGCAACAGGGCGACGGAGTCCTTGGAATGGTTTAGATACTTTCATAATTCCATAACTCACTGGTTCCCTTGGCTCTCCAAGGCTAGTAGCATCTTGCTCACCCCTTTTTGGAGAGAAGTTGTTAGGAAAATAAATAACTAAGGTATTAAACGTCTTGGTCAACTCTGGGATTACAAGAGTTGTAATTAGAAAGGAACGGACCAACTAGCTCTCCAGTATACATAAATGGGACAGAAAGCCTATTGATTAGTTGAGCCCTTGAACAGGTTATTAAGGTGTGTTTATCAAACTGTGAATCCAAATTCTAGTGAAAATCTTGGCAATGGCCTAAGAATAGACACTTCCTTAAACCTCCAACCAAGGAAGTTTACTGCACACTAACGTATTTGAAGGATTGGTTCTCTCCGCATAATAAGCAGTGGATCAAGCATTGGCCTGAGTCAAGGTGGGAGATAGTTATGAGGAATATATGGCGCCCACCATGGCTGCATAAGATGAAGGTGTTGGTGTGGAAAGTTCTATGGGGAGCCATCTCGACTAGGGTGAAGGTGTGCACTAGGGGAATTGGACCAGATAGATGTCCACAATGTAGATCGGCTAATGAAGACCTCACTCACCTATTCAAGGAGTGCCCAAGGGTTTGTGGCCTAGCTGGGAAAATCTGCAAATAGGTCCAGAAAATATGGAAAATAGGTTTCTTCAAGAATGACCTTTTTTTGGGAGGGAAGGTGTTTAAGAGTTAAGAGATTGTCATCGTCACATAAATTGTGAGATACGGTTGGTTATTCGAGAGCACATTGGAAACAACTAAGTTTACAAAGATAATACAAGAGAGCAGAGAGGCGATCATTGCCATCAAGAGACATATAAACTTAGATGAGTGCAACAAGGCCTTAGATGCCACTATGACTAACTCTCTTGGGTAAACCTATAAGCTCATCTCTTGCCATGGGTGACTCCCCCTTCAACCGATGTAATCATGGCCCTGGGAAGCTGTCATGGCTCAACACGGGCATTACAAGAACTTGTAATTTGTTTGCTTTATTGATATAATCTACTCACAATTGTGAGTCTTGCAAAAAAAGAAAAGGGATTACCATAGCAACGAGCAGGTCACATACTAGTTCCCATCATAAGATATGTGATTGATGGAGCTTGTGAAATGTGGTGCCATTTTATTATGTGAACAAGCTCACTTGCACGTTTTGTTGATTACATTAGCCAAAGAATCCATAAGATAGAATGCCCTAGTGTGTTCAAGGAAAGAAAGAAAGGTGAATATTGCGAGTATGGCAAAAAGAGTGGTGGACCTCTATATCACAATATCAATGGTCAAGCCGAAGTAGTTGGTCATTTATGAATGTGGCCCGTCATAGTTATTACCTCAATGAATAGGCCACATCCATAGTTATAAGAATTTAATTGGCTAGGGCATAGTGAGACCCGCAAGAAGTTAGTTGGTATCTTATGCACTAGGTAGTGTCTCACCCATCCTCCTCCTGGAGGATTTAGCTTTGATAGTTTTACCACAGTGCCCCAGAAGTTGGAGTTTTAAGTTGCCATGAAACAACTTGAAATTGACTCATTGCACTATTATTTGGTAAGGCTTAGTGCATCCATAGTTTAAGATGAGCCTAATATGAAGAAGGTTACAACATTTTGTTAAGGTGGTTGCTCAGTGTGTTGCCCTCACTAACTATTATTCGTGACTAATATTGCAAGGAGAGACGATCACACTATTCAGTCTAGTTGGGTGTACACCAGTTGTATTTTGGACTAATTTCATGGTTATAGCAACTATCCTTGATGGTTGAAATGTGTCTAGGCAAAGGGAGCGAGTTGGGTTTGCTTTAAACATAAATGAGGTGCTAATTTCTCTATATTTACTAAACCATGAAACAATACCTCAGGCACATCATCATGTAACTTTTCATACAGGTTTTAGCTAGAAACCTTGACCATATGGGGTGGTGCTTTTTCTTTACACCACATGCTTATCATATCCATCAATAGTGTGGCCAGAAGGGTCTTACCCTCCCTCCCTCTCTCTCTCTCTCTCTCTCTCCACACACACGTGTGTTGGGGCCCTATGTCTAATCCTACCATCTCAATTCGTTGCCTTTTCTGTTTCCTCTTCAAATGCGAAATTCACCTTTTGTAGTGAGCTTTATCCACTCTGATTCCAGTCCAACTCCCACTCATGCTCATACACTCATGGATCATGAGTCATGGACCCAAAATGAAAGTTGTTTCTTTACTATAGATAAAAACGTGGTCTGTCCCAAATTAGCAAGGCCAAGAAGCTCAGTCATTGTACGGTTAGAGGAAATTCATCAGAGCAACTAACAAACAAATAATGCAGTATTGCTTTTTCAGCTTTAAACAGCGATTTGAAAGTGTGCGCTGTATTGAAAATTGTGTATCTGTATATTTCTCACATTTCCAATGGATGAAGTTGTGTGTGTATATGATCACTGTTTCATAAAAGTTGGCATGTGCATACGTATATTGACTTTTAAAGCATAGATAAAGAGAAAAGTGGTTGTGGTTGCCGGCTAGCTGCTTTCACTACTGCCTCATATATCAAGTCTTTTCGTGTGGATTATTAAAATAATTTTACTCATGTGCGGGAAAGGCATGGCCTGTAGGTAGTAGGAAAGTGGGAAATTGGACATCCCCATAGGCCAATGCTCAACTCAATTGAATTGTTCTCCTACTTTCTATGCGATTTGCTACAAACAAGATTGGCATAGGGCAATGCTCAACTCAATTGAATTGTTCTCTACTTTCTATGTGATTCTGTTGGGGGGAGAGGCCTAACTATGGACGTAATTGCTTCGGTTCCTTCGAGCCCCGGCTAACCACTAACCGGCGAGGATGTGGAGGTGAATCATTTGATTCCCTTTTCCCTCTATCAGCTCCATACATTCTCCACAAAGATCATGATGTTTATGTGTGGTGGAACATAGCAAATGGAGCACAATAGGGTAGTCCTACGTTCCGGTCACGAATGGCTCCTCACCACTGATGTGACTCACCCTACTATAGTGGCAATGCAAAACGGACCAAGTAATGTTCGGGAAAAATGTGTCTCAGTTTAATATCGTGCCGTTTTCAATTTCAAAAATGCCGATTGAGGGCAAGGGGAAAAGGAGAAATTCTACCCCAAAATAGAGAAAAATAGTGTAAAAACCCAAAAAAATGACCTGATTTCCTAAAATTTCCTCTTTATAAAATCAAGAAAAAGGAATTTTGTAAGGGAAAACGATTTTTCCCTAACACTGGGACCAAGAGAAGGGTTATGAGTCATGACGCTTAAGCCTTAACCACTAGATGATGAGGTCATATGGGAGCAAGAGAGAGTACTAGAAAACGTGTACTTACATGAAACTGCAAAGGAAGCAAGATTCTCTTTCCAGCTTTCATGTAATTGAGCAGCGTGTGAGGAGAATGGAAGGCTTTTGGAGGGTCTACACAATTGCATAATGAGGAGTCGCATGGCTTGTTTGTTCTGTGTGTTTTTTTTTGGTTGGGATGGTGGGTGGTGGTTGTATGGACTCTGCAGCCCCACAACTTGACGGAAAGGGAGGGAGGGAGGAAGGAAGTATAGTGAAATGAGGGTGGCTCTGACAAGGGGCACATGGGCGTCATTTTTTTTTCTTTTGAGGGAGCTTCTTGTTATGGCAATGGTGTCCAATCATTGCGCTGAACATGTGAATGCTTATGACGCTTAACTGTCTTTGTTTTTTTTTGGCTCTTTCTTTGCAGCTGACGCTGTGAGCTTTTCAGTTGAATGAAAGCCAAAGCTGCGAGAAAGAAGTCTACGAATACTTTAGCATGAAAAATCACGGATCTGGAATTGTAACGAAAGAGAAATTCCCTCCACTGAAGAAATCTTCCGTGGCATGCAGGCGAGGGAGGCAGTTCACGTCGCTCGTCCTGCTAGCCACCATGTGCATGTGCCCATCACTGTAGCATCAACAGCATCCTCGACTCACCACCTTCGCGCGCCCGCGCACACACACACACACATTCTGCAAGCAAGGCCAGAACTACAAGAGAATGGCAAGTGGATGAGCCAAAACTTCCCTCAGCTCTCTCTCTCTCTCTCTCTCTCTCTCTCTCTCAGCCACACACATTGATATACTAGCATCGGACTTCTACTCAACCTCTGCATAGCTTTCTGCTCTTAAATCGCTTCTGGTCTCCTCTGTCTCTGCCTCAACTCGCCTAACATAACCAAGGTAAACAAACCTCTGCAACCTTCGCCCGGTAGCGGTTGTAGGATGCCCTCGCAATTATTTGATTTTCTGAGTCGTGACTTTCTTACATGCAGCTTCCCGATTCAGTATGAGAGACGTGGATCCAGCATTTCGCCAAGGCGGCGTCGGTCTTCAACTGTATCCTAGCCAACTTAGCTCTTTGAATAGAAGATCACCAAATCATTAACAATTCCGTCAACCAAAAATGTTGATCGACCAACAATAAGAAATTCTGACCTCTGTTTCTACCTGCTTTAACAAAAAATTATCTTAGTAATATAAAAGGAAATTTGAATGTCAGCTATTTTGTTGCATTATGGCCTACAAACCCACAAGTTAAAACCATTCCTCAGATTGTGTGCATCTGCAAAAACCCACGTTGAAGCTTGATAGAATTTTGGCTCTGCTTAATGGCAGCCATGCCAGTATTCAAATCAGCGAAACAACTGGCCGCATCTCGGCAACAGAGACCCTAGTTGACATGGCATCTTTACACGATTGTGTGCACCAAGATTGCAAATCAGCATCCTAGTCATCCATAGAAGCATTTTCTCACTGGAACAATTCTCCATTAACACTTCGAAGTGGGCTTGAGATATGGCAGATCAACGACTCTCGACCCAAGAGACTAGAGAAGTCACAGCATGGCCAATTCTTTACCGAGCAGGCTTACATCGTTTTACAGGTGTTCACTCATTCCAATTGCTTCTAACTCATCATTCAATGGGAATTGCAATCAGGTTGAACCCGCTCAAATAGCTTAAACGGTGGAAAACAACTATTTGTACTCAATGATTCCTAGAAGGCAGTTTATGGTTACAATTCATTCTTTGTCTGCAGACTTGTTCACATCCAACCGGCGGCTTTCAACATAACATTCACTGCTGGAGTGGAGCATGCGCAAACCATGTAAGAGAATAACACCCCTTCTATCCATCAGCCATGTTCAGCTAATTACTCTTATAAAAGATTCCTTTACATGGTGGTGGCTGCTTAACCCTATGTATTATTAATTAGGGTGATGCAGCAACAGCAGCCATCAAAGCTGTAGAATTGAATGCATCTCTAGGTGGTCGTGCTGTACAAATACATGAGAAGGCAGGCTATGAGTCAGACAGATTTCTATCATACTTCAAGCCCTGCTTCATTCCACTTCTGAACCACAATAGCGCTGGTCACACTACAAAAACTCCTTACAAAACTCGCATGTTTTTATGTGAAGGAAAGCATGTAGTACGGGTCAAAGAGGTATGAACAGGTCATCCTCCTTACCTGGGTGGCCCTGTTTTGGCTTAAATCCCTACCCAGCAATAAATTTGCACCTAACATTGAGCTACGCAGGTACCATGCAGCAGGTCATCACTCAATCATGATAGCATATTTGTGGTTGACACTCAGAATAAAATATTCCAGTTCAATGGTGCCAACACAGATATGTATGAACAAGCCAAAGCCTTGGATGTCGTGCAGTACTTGATGGACAATTTTCACAAAGAAAAGTGCCCAATTGGAGTAATTGGTACCATTGACAGTTTTTTAGCTCACAATTAGCAGATATAATTAAAATTGGTGGTCTCTCACATACTATTTATAATGTGCACCTGGTTCAGAAGATGGAAAATTTGTGGCCGACATGGATAGTGGAGAGTTCTGGGCCTTGTTTGGTGGCTTTGCACCTCTTATGAAGAAGATGGAAAGCGGCAGTCAGGAAACAGAGCTGTCAAGCAGCAAGCTTCATCTGTAAGCTCTCCCTCTTGACTTGTTAACATAAGCAGCAGTTGGCATTGATTCGCCACAACAAGACCCAACTACATGTGGTTCGTTGGAATTAAAGCAATGCTCTATCTTCAGGATCCAAGACGGTCAAATAAAGAAAACTGAAGCCTCGCCTGTGAAAAAAGAGCTGCTGGATACAAACAATACCTACATTTTAGAATGCGACAAGGAAGTCTTTACTTGGATGGGTCATAGTACTTCCCTAGAGGACAAGAAGGCTGCTGTTTTGCTAGCCGAGGTGGGTGCCTCCACTGCTAACATATGATTCAATAACAAGGAGAGTTTTTCGAGCCAGCCCCTAAGAAACATTGTGTTACGCACAGGAATTGTGCTCAAAAAAGCGAGACCCTCATCACACCAAGCTGATATGTGTCAATGAATACTTTGAGCCTATGGATTTTCGTGCGAGATTTGATTTGTGGCCAGCCGGCAACCAAGTGACTTGCTCTGAAAGTGGACGAGAGAAGGTTGCCGGTGTGTAACAGTATTCTGAAGCATAGCAAGAACTTTTGTTTCATTTTGCACATTATGCCCTTACCTCTGCTGTCAATACTTGCAGTTTTGTTGAAGCAGAGAGGGTTCAATATTCAGGGGCTCTTAAAAACAGCACCTACCACTGAAAAGTTGCAGCCGATGAGCAGCTCTGGAAACCTCCAGGTTTTCTCTTTGTTGAGGTGGATGCTTATTGATGTCCTTGTTGCAAGCCACTGTTGGCGTACTGACAGTTTTGTACTGAAAGGTCTGATATACTTCTCCAGGTTTGGTGTGTCGACCGTGGCTCCACAGTGTGTCTACCACCAAGTGAGATGGTGAAGTTTAACAGCAGCAGATGCTACGTAGTGCTTCACTCATGTTCAATGAATCAAGAACATGAGGATTTTGTATATACATGGCTTGGTCATCAAAGTAGCATGGTACACATCAATTTCCTTGATCCTTTAGGACAAGTTTTTTGCACGATATGATACGCATCATATGCATGAGTTTAGATTGCTCTCATTAGCATGTGAACCATTTACATACCAATTTCTCAGGACACGAGGGCGACAGCTGCAAGCCATGCCAAGGATGTCGTTGGCTCTTTCCAAGGAAAAGCAGTTGAGGTAAGAAACTTGCCCTCAAAACATTGAACCTTCAAGCAATCCACACAAAGACTTCGTAAGAACAGAAACTAACATGCATTGGCTTGAGTTAAATTGGACACAACTCACTCATTTTATGATGCTTTTGTATGGACTCACTAACATTAGGATGCATCTGGTAGGTTCAAATCTTTCAAGACAAAGAACCAAAACACTTCTTGTCCCTTTTCAGCAAGCTGATAGTTACAAAGGTTAGATCACCTTTTGGCTATTTACTTCTGAATATAAATGTTACTTGGTTGTCAAGCTGAGAAAAAAAGCACCTTGCAGGATGGAGAAACTGTTGGAAGACGCAGCTTATTCCAAATGCATCAGTCTGGTCCCTCAAAGTGGAGTGCTGCTCAAATCTCATTGGTATCATTTTCTTCAAGACTTCCACACTGAACAATGATGCTCTCTTTGACATAATTACCTGCACACTAATTATCCTTTGCTAAGAAGTTAGAACAAAGAATAGTAACCAAAAGAGCTATTCTACTTGTTGCAACCACATAGAGACAACTTTTAAACCTAAGATTCTAAACACTCAATTCCTGAAATATGTGCCGTTCTAGACAACCTTGAATGAAGAATTCGTGCCAAAAATACCAGTATGGCAAAAAAATAAAGTATTATATTTGTTCAATATAAAATACCTGTAATGGACATGTTAAACGTCCTGAAAGATCACTCAGGATAGTCATGAAAGCAACAACCTGCATAGAGCGTCAATCAAAAACTGCAACCGACTCCTCGGTAGTGCAAGGTTCAATCACGATACATCAATGTAAGTTAAACGGATGATCGATCAATGACCAAAACTAAAGCCATGGACGAGACAATAGTAACATGTAAGATAAGCGATTGTTGATTGAATTTTCAACATTTTTGATATAATCATCGAGGTCATGGGCGTCTCGATCTCCCTAGCTCCAATGCTCGGTCAATGAGAGTACCGCGGGTGTGACTATGAGCTGAGCTTTGCAGTGGTGGCTGCTCCTCTATCTGTCCAGTGTCTAGTGTGAAGAAATTTGTGATCTCTCTTTGGGATTGTCTCTCTCCAGATCTAGTAACTCAAGTAGATACAAGCCAACATATCTCTGGTCCTGATAGCTCATGACTCTCGAGAAGGGTCCGAAGCCTTCTCTGAATAGACAGTGGAAGCGACCCCGCATCTCGTAATACATTGTGCACTGACATATATAATGTGTCTCCGTCTCTGGCTCTCTATGGCATAGGCGGCATATTGCTAGCTGTTGGTATCCCTCTGAATCTACCAGTCTCAATCTCAAGCTGGTGTGAAGATGTCCGTATCTGACCAATGGCACACCGTAACTCATGAGATAGGTGTGTATCCATATAGCTCGATCAAATCACAAACCCATCCCCTGTGAGTTGGAGAAGATGCTCTCTATAGAAAGACATCTTCGTGCCTAACTCTTATTTTGCCTCTATCCATGTCCTCCTGGTGTCCACAACTGGGTCAGGTCCTGGCGAATGAGTAGTAATTTCCATCCGTGTAAGAGATAACGATGGTGCATTGAGGGAGTACTGGAAGGGAGGCAAGTTGTCCATGCTGAAGCCATGTATTTGGAACCATGATGACATCTGTGCATACCAACATGATGTGTCCTCCTGTAAAGCTAATTGTCTGGAGGATTCAAGTGTCAATCTAGCATGTCTGTCTCTGGTAGTATCCCATAAGCTGTGCATAAAGGAGACTGATCTGGTAAGCGCCTCTATCTCCATAGGGGGGGCACTAACTCCGCTCTAATGATCTCGTGTGGCATTGAGGCCTTGGCTCTGATCAGCCGAGAGATCATAGATACGAAGGGCCTCTCCATACCTCTCCACCCATCCTGACCCACAGAGGGCCCCCAAACGTGAACCAGCATAGCTGAAGCTACCAACTTATCAAAGAGCCAGAGCTTTGTTCGGGGTTCCTGGAACTGAACCTGCGAACACATTCTCTCCAATCCTCCCAAGGCCACATACGCTCTGGTCAGTCTAGTCTCTGCTGCTCTCTTCAAAGAAAACTTTGGCCCAGTGAAGACTACCTCAAGATACTTGTATGCATATGTGTACTCCACAATCTCCTGGCCATAAGTGAATGTAGGTGCTGATCTCCTGATCCATTGCGGTGTGGTGTTAAACACCATAACCTTGGTTTTACCAAGGTTTACACACAATCCACTATCCTTCGGAAAGCTATGTAATGCATCCAAGTGTCGCTGCATACCCTCCGGTGAGTCAGAGATCAACACAATATCATCAGCATATACAAACAATGGAATCCATGTCCGTGCCAGCTGGGCACCTCTGTCACCCTCTCTGTCAATGTAATCAGAAACCTCATCTATATACATAACGAATAGAGTAGGAGACAATGGACAGCCTCGTTTCACTCCAATAGTGGAGTGAACTAAATCAGATATAGCCTCTGAAGTGCGTACATGTCCCACCACTGATCTGTATAGAGCCATGATCCCCCAAATCAACTCAATGGGCACTCCCATCTCGTGTAGTTTGCGCATCAATCTTGCTTTGAGGAAATCCACAAAGCTACAAAAAATCCGTCTCCCATGTTCCCTACCCTCCTCAATGATGGCTTTGAGTGCAGAAGCCTCTCCTAAAACCGGCTTGTCCCACTGCTCGTATGCCCTCACTCTCTACCCATCTGCTCAACTGCTCCTCAAGGATAGATGCATACAACCGTGCCAATTTGTGTCCAATCATAATAGTACGGTAGTTTCCAGGCTCCGTAGGATCACCTGCCTTGAAGATAGACACAATAGTAGACAATCTCCAAGTCTCAAGTAGACCCTCACACATGACACGATTGAATAGAAGTGCAAGAACCTCTGCCATCATATCTCTAGCATGTGTAAAGTGCTCTGCTACTAGACCATCATGATCATATGCCCTCCTGCTCCTCATCCTGTCAATGGCCGTCTTTACCATCTCAGTGGTAAAGAAGGTACTCGTAGATGGGCATGGCTCAAGAGGATCTGGAAGGGGTGTCTGTCCAGGGACCGTATATAAGGATGTTGCATACTGACTCCACACATGAGGAGAAGTAATCACTGGGGGAGGGGAGTGCTCATGAAAGAAACGCCATGTCTCTCATGAGTCTCTACTCAAGAACAATTGGTATGAGTCTTGTTCCATTTGAGCTAGGAATGCTTGCTTCTTATGTCGCACACGATGCCTGAAGACTATCCAAGATTGTCTGTGATCAATGACCCCTAGGAGAAGATCCCTTTGAAGTTGTGCTCTCGTCTCTCTACACTCCTCATCATACCAATTGTTATGAGGCATGGTCCGAGAACAGCGTCTCTGATCAGCAGGTTGAGTGTGTGGGTATGCCTAAGAACAATTCGTATGTCTTCTTACACGTGGGGGAGGCCGTTGACACTTCCTGGATGCTTCCTGAGAGAGAGAGAGAGAGAGAGAGAGAGAGAGAGAGAGAGAGAGAGACTCTAAAACATTAAAAAAATACAAGAAACACTTGTGAAACCCTAAAAAACAAAGAAAATCGGCATCGAAACCTTAAAAAACAGCAAAAAACAGATTTAAAACCCTAAAAAACAGTTTCAAAACCCTTAAAAACAACAAAAAACAAGGACAAACATCTAAAAATAGCAAAAAAACAGTTTCAAAACCCTATAAACAGTTTAGAAACCCTAAAAACAGTAAAAAGTGGTGGCAAAACCCTAAAAACAATGAGAGAGAAGTCCAAACCCATGAGACAAGGGAAGAGAGAGAGAGAGATGACACCCAATGGGGTCCCAACCACCCTATCAAGGGCCCCCCACACCGTTGCCGATGTGGTATTTGTTTTTGATTCCGTAAATGGAATGTGTACACATGTAATACCTCAAATGCAGACTCTACTGACACCTCCTCAAGACGAGGCACCTCAGGGGCTGATTTGATGCACCTTTGGATCCTTCTCAATGTGGGGTTGCCGATGGCCACCAGTGACCAAGGGGCTGATTTGCACTCCCGATGTGAGAGGAATGAAGGGCTGAAAACGCAAATCTCAAGGATGCCGATGATGGACAGCAATGGAGCACTTGATGGGCTGCCAAAGTATCGGACCGCAACGTGGGTGGCTAGCAATGGCAGATTCCGCGCTCTTCCGGCGACGGAAGGGCTGAAAACTGAAAACGCTAGGGGCTGATCTGCAACTGCTGATGGCACCGGGCTGAAATTTGAAAACGTTGGCAGATTTCATGCAAAAACGCCAGGCTGATTTGGGAACCGAATATGTTGGAGCTGTCCTGCAACTAGCGCTTTTAAATTGATGACCAAACGCTAGGTCTGCTGCTCCCTATATAGGTGAGGAATTGGGCTTATGAATTTATTTAGGCTTAGGTAAGGCAATCTATCCACCACACCCAACAAATAAATCATTAAAATGATTTATTAAAAAGTTAGGCCGGGGGGGGGGGGGGGTCAGTTTGGGTGAAACTGTTACACATCTGTCCACTCGGGAATCCGATTGACGCAAAGAATGGCTCATTGGATTCCTCTAACCTAGAACTACATGCACATCATGCCAGATGCCGACCGTAGCGTAATAACATCTGTCAAAATGCGTACACAAACCATTTATGCAAGAAGGTTCCAAAACTGTTAAACCTAATCTAATGGATTCGTCCAAACATGCAAGTCCTACGAACATGCTCACAAAATTGCCAATCTAATCCTCCTAGGACTCTAGACACTCCTATCTAGGAAGAAGGGGAAAACAGGCTTTGGAAGTCAATGAAGCTTGTCCACATGGCACACAGAGCCATGTGCATATGACACTTCCGCTATTGGAGAACTTTTTGTGTTCTGAGGAGCGCGTACAAATTGTAGTGTTTTGTTAGCTGTAGTGGGCTTTGTGTGGACGTCTGACAATTCCAACCTTCAGTCCTTTTGGTATTCTATCAATGATCAATAATTTTATATGTTACGATTGCATCATTTAGATGCTTATGGTTTTCGTCACTTATTGATCATCATCTAACATTGATGTATCATGATTCCACCTTGAACTACCGATGGAAAGTTTGCACATTTATGTTTGATAAACTATTCTTTTCATGACTATTCTGAGTGGGGGTTAATGTGTCCATTGTGGTTCTAGGGTCTTTTATGCTTACTTTTTGTAGTTGGTCAAGTTTTTTTTTGCGAGAAAAAGATCCTTCCATTAGTTTAAAAAAACTTGCCCCATGGGCTACGGACTACCTCTACTAGAGAGGGCTACATCAAAAGGTGGGGAGACTCTCCCCATTAAAAACAAGATATGTGCAATGATGGCTAAATCAAGATATGGGAGATGGAAACAACCACAATGGTGAACGATAGTGCCATCTAGGTGCCCCATAAGCTATGGTGAAGAAAGGCCATGGTCGCCAAAGTCACAAGAAGGCCTCACAGCACTCCCGCATGCGGTCGAAGTTGCCCTGAAGCCTCTCAGATGTCTCGTACAATCTCTGCCGGTGGGATGGGTCAAGCCTCAAAGATGCAGAATTATCGAGCTCTCGAGATGAACCAAATTGTCAGGCTACAGATGAGCTCCCAACAACTCTCTCTATCTGTGCTCCATTCTTGAGATACAAGCTCTCTGGCGGATTGAAGTCTAAGCCAACCCTGCTGAATCACAATCATCTTGCTAATCATCCTGCTCATAAAAGCCATCTTGAAACGAAGTGTTGGGCCTGTGAGGGTGGACCAAGCTATAGCACCCCAAGTGTATTGACTAGCTGTCAAAAGTGTAGGCATCAATCGAAGAATCTAAAGCCAAACCTGTTGTGCCATGGGGCAATCCCACAGACAGTGGCGTTGTGTCTGAAGTGTATGGTCATTGGTGGCACATGCAACAAAGTGACCGTTGTGCACCAACCAACTCCCAACTGCAGTACCTCAATGGGCAACTAGCCACTGGAAAATCTTGACTCTCCTCGGGGCTGTCTGTTGTCCCACATGCACCCCTAAAGTCTACCAAGAACTCAATCATGAGACCCTCCTACCAATTGTCCGCTACAGCAAAACGAATGTCTCTTCTCACTGTCAATATGTGTCGTCCCAACCTTGTTGTGTACTGGAAAAAAGGAGTCCCTGGGTGATTGGCTGGAGTCAAAGAATCCCATCAAAACCACTCCCCTGGGTTGCCGGCTCTCCCATGACCATAATAGGATAAAGGGGCCAACATAAGGCCACTTAAAACATGGAGGCCAATAGAGGGACATTCAATCTTGAATGATATAAATTATTTAATAGGATCAACAGTTTTCAATGAAATTGATACAAAAAGATAGCTCATATTAAGCTCTTGCCATTCCCAATGCCATCCCAATCATAATTCTCATATTTTTTGGTGGTATTTTCCATTTACTTTGAAGGTGGCCTTGTTTTGGACCCCGGTTCGTTATTGGGCCTTGACCAAGCCAACCTAACAGCCCGAGTATCAAACTACAGTCCCTGGGGGAATCCATCTGAAACCCTCAACTGGCATCAAATCAAAAACCCTCACCTGGCATCCAATCAGGCCTAGGCGCACTACCAACCGAGAAAGCCACTGTCTTTCTCCAGTTGATCAGTGCACTTGATGCACAACAAAAGATCTCAAGAGTCTGCTCACACCTGTGAAGGTTGGCCTCTTGGCCATCTAAGTACAAGGCTGAGTCGTCTGCAAACTTACCATCCAGTAGCTCATCTCCCCGAATAGGGAGCGCTAAGCCACGTAGCCAACCTGCTGTGAAACCAAAAACCTGCTCACCGCCTCAGCATAGAATAGGAAGAGGAAGGGGGCAAGAGGGCAGCCCTGTCTGACCGAACGTGAAAGCATGAAACGATCACCTCTACCTCTTGACAAAAGAACCAGACTGTGTGCCCGTCTGTACAGAGCTGACACACCTCTGATCCAAGCATCTGAGAAGCACATCTTGAGTAGAGTGCCCTCCAAAAAATCCCAATCAACTCTATCGTAGGCCTTCTCAAAATCGAGCAGAAGTATCACCAGATCCTCACCACGGAACCGCACGAGGGCAAAGGCCTCCCAAAAAGTAAAGATGTTGTCAAGGATACTACGCTCCTTGACAAAACCTGTCTGTGTCCCATGTATAATGCTCTCTAGAAGTGGCTGAATCCTCAAACTAAAAGCCTTGGCAAGAATTTTGTAGGATGAGTTGAGGATGGTGATGAGTTGCCACTGTCGAATCTCATCCAAGGAGCCACCCTCCTTGGGAATGAGGTAAATCAAGCCCTCACTCATGCTGTCAGGCATCTCTCCTATGTGCAGGATGTACTGAAAAGCACTGCAGAGATCTTAACCAAGTAAGTCCTAGTACTCAAAGAAAAAGCTGGGAGTCAAACCATTCTCACCAGCACAGCTACCATGGGAGAGTGCGCTTAGAGCCGCGTGTAGCTCCTCTAGCTGAAGAGGAAGCTCAAGCCTCTTGCGCATCTCCTCAGTCACAAGACAAGGCATCTGTGCCCACACCTGTTCTTCGCATGCATCCTGGCGCTCTGACTGAGACTCTGCAGACAGTAGATCTCGGTAGAAGTCAGTAGCAACTGCACGCATATCCTCAGGCTCTAAAGCAACTGACCCGTCGGGCTTCCTCAACTGACTGACCTTGGCATGCGTATGCCGGGGTCCCACTGTCTCAAAGAAAGCGCTTGTCACTCTGTCACCCACCTGGGTCCACTGAGATGCCTGTCGATGGAAAGCAATCTCATGGCGCCTCTCCTCTGTGCTGACAAGCTCCTGGCGAGCCTGCTGCAATTGCTCCTCCAACCAAGGACTGTCTGGATGCTGCTCCTGCATCCTCTGCAGGGAAGCAACGCCCCCTCGGAGACGCTGCTCCTCCTCTCTCGTTGCGGCCAGGCGAGCCGAAGACTCTTGAAGAAAGAGTCGACTAAGCTGAGCAAGTCCTGAGGCCACTCTGTCAACAGGAGAATCCTGCATGTCTAAGCTCTTTGTCCAAAGAGCCTCCACTCGCTCTGTGAGCGCAGAGTCCAGCAAGACCCTCTCAAGGATGCATAGCATCGTGCTCCCCCTCCTTTGCCTATCAGTCACTGTGAGGATCACTGGTGCATGGTCCGAAAAGGAAGTCCCACCCAAGTCACAGAAGTGATCACTAGTGTAGAAGCGATCTATCCGAGATAGATTCACTCCTCCCACTCTACGGTCCAAACGAGAGAAGGCCAGGCTGTCAGGTGGCCTCACAAAGCTAGAATGCTGCCTCATATCTAAAACCCACAGTCATACATAACCGCTCCCAAGCTACCAACTCATCTCCATGCACAGTAGTATGGCTACCTCTAATCAGTTGGGTCCTCCAACATGTTGAAGTCTCCCCCAATGCACCATTGCTCTGCCTGCGGGGCAGAGACTCTACAATGTGAGCCCAAAACTCTGCACGTGTGCTCGCCACATTGGGCGCGTAGATGTTCAGGAAGCCCATGAGGCAACCCTAAACCTGCATGGTAATCTATTGAGCCCTGCTTGGCACAATAATCCCTCTGCCCACAATGGCTTGCTGCAAAGAGTCCGCAATGGTCATACATACCCCACCCTGGATGCCTCTAGGTCCAAAAGCAGCTCACCAAAACGTCTCACAGCGACCACGCAAAATTTGACCACATCGCCGAATGCGGCTCTCACAAAGATGATGCTCCTGTAGCATAAGAATGTCAATCTCACCACCCACAAGGCATCTCTGCAACTCCTGACGCAGCCGACCCCTCTGACGCTGAAACTGGGGCCCTCCTAATCCCTGCACATTCCATGAGATGATCCTCATGGAGTCAGTGAAAGAAAACAGATGCTGCCGCAGCAACCAACCTCGCTATCTATGAGACCGGTTTGGATGGGGAGTAATCCGCATCCAAACGACCTCTAGACAAGCGCGCAAGAAGTGACTGTCCCACCCAGGCCCAAGCCGAGTGTGCAGCCTGAAGGGCTACATCCTCTGTCCAAGAATCCTCATGCACAAATACATAACAAGGAGGGCATTGAGTGTCAGCAAACAAATGCACCACAATGTGCCTGCAACCCATTGCATCCGGAGGCGTCACGTTGAACTTGGCAAGATGCCAAAGTGTCTGCACTAGATCTATCACCACTAAGTCCCCTGTGTGGTGTGAGAACTCGGTAGCCTGAATCTTGAGCCAGTCAAGGACTGTGTTGGGTCCACTCTGTGTGATCCCTACCACACAACGGAAAGGAGAAACCCACCGCTGTGTCCAGAGCCTTAATGGCTCTAGCTGCAAGAAAGAGGACGTGGACTCGAAAGCTGACCTCCTCCAAGTTAGGAGAAGAGTCACCCAAAACCGAGTGAAGTTGTAGTCAAAGGAGTCCCAGCGTCTGCGAATGTCGAAGCTAGTCAGACCTCTAGGGACTACTGCAAAGGGAGAAGTGTGCACCAAAAAAGGTGGCCTCAAGTGGGGCTGTCCCTCTCGAGCCACACGGCTCGTAGAGAAAGCACTACCAAGAGAACGCCTCGCGGCAGAAGCGTGTCTAGTACCTTGCGTCTGAGGAGGAGTGGAAGAAGGGTCGGGAGATGAGGTTGTGGGCCCCATCGAGGAGAGAGGAGGGGCGGGAGGCGAAGGTGGAGGGGAGGGGGAGGAGGTGGGGGAGGCGGAGCGGCAGCGTCTGAGGGAGGAGGCGGCGGTGATGGAGGAACTGAAGTGGACGGGGCCTCCTCAGGCAGGTCCTGCTGAAGGGGGTCAAAACGGTTCCCAGTCGGAACCCAGTGTTGCTGAGCTGCAGAAGATTGGCCACCAAGGGGAGCAGTGGGGCGAGCCCTCCCCCGTTGGAGGCGGCCAGGCACCTGCTGCCAACCGTCAGCTATCTGATCACTCATCTCTATCGATGTACCAGCCTGTGCGTCCTGTGTATCTGGCTGCTTGGCATGCTCAGCCTTGGGAGGCTACGCATGCGCTATGGGTCGAGGTCTCCTGCGAGGACAGGCCTTTGCCAAATGGACCATCTGTCTGCAAATAAAACACTGGTTCGGGAGACCCCAATACTCCATACTCTGTCTGATCCATCCCCCACTCACCCTAGGCAGCAATACCACCTTGGAGAGGGAGTGCGTGTCACGAACAAGAACCCACATGGTAGGCAAACTTGCGGCCTTGGCCACAACTGAAGCTGCAGTGCGTGGAGACTCTAGAACTGTCCCGAACATGGAACCAATCCTGGGTAGGAGGGGGAGGTACTCTCGCCTCAAGCCTGAGAAACAGACCGAAATCGGCAAGTCTACCTCCCCCTCGAGCACATCTGTAGTAGGGTCAAAACCGTGATGCCAACATCGGATGTAAGCTCGAGCTGCTCGGATGCCGAGTGGGCTCATCGAAATCATCTTAGCCGTCATGTCTGCAGACTCGAACTCTACCTGATAGTACCCTCTCCCGAGGATCTGGACATCGATGATCTTGCCCACATCGGAGAGAAGACGGGCCTGTAGTAAATCCCGAACCTCGCCTTGACTGGGCTAAGTGCCAATGATCTTACAGATGACCGAAGTGGCTTGCAAGCGCTCCACTTCAACCATCAAGCTCGCTATGATATAATCATCGAGGTCTACACAAATCCCGTGGGCCAACATAAGTAGATTGCAACATCTCCAACAATAAAAAGTAAGACCATAGAGCCATGCATGACACAATAGTCATTGTCCAAAAAAAGTAGATTGCAACTTGACCAACCACAAAAAGTAAGCATCAAAAGACCCTAGAACCACAATGAACATGTTAACCCTCATGCATACCCACTCAGAATAGACATAAAAATAATAGTTCATCAATTACAAAGATGTAGACTTTCCATTGGTAGTACAAGGCTAAATCATGATACATCAAAATAGATGATGATGATCAATAAGTGACCAGAAACATAAACTATAAATGATACAATCGTAACATATAAAATAATTGATCATTGATCGAAAAACCAAAAGAATTGAAACTTGGCTTTGTCAGAGGTCCACACAAAGCCGGCTATGAAAAATATCCACACATTGAGAACTAAGGATTTTCATTCATGGCTATTGTCAGAGGTCCACACAAAGCCTGCTACAGTAAATATCCACACATAGAGAACTAAGGATTTTCATTCATGGCTATCATCAGGCTATGGGAAAATGCATCAAACAAGTCCCATATCCGATGTATAAATTACCTAAACATCCAGTGCCATCCTACGATGTTCACAGCCAGATAATTCAAATGTCGTGATTGATGGTGTCTTCCTTTCTAAAACGAATGCCTTTGAACAAAAGCCTTTTCAGAGCGTGCGTTTTGTGTCCCTGGGTGTGACCTATTCCTGCAATTAGAGAAAGTTTTTTAAGAGGATTAACATGCTACTTTAAGGTTTAATTTGGTGCCTACAGAATCTTCTACATGTAATCAGTTGATGACTGAGCATATAGTTAATTGTATGTTAACACTCTGAGCAGAATCGGAAAAGTCAAAACACTATGTGCTAGCAGTGTTACCATACATATGTGCGTTTGTAACAAATTTTCATTACCATCTGCAGGTTGCCGCATCGTTAAACTCATCAAGTTGCTTCTTCTTACAAACAGGAGAGGGTTTTTTCACATGGTATGGGAAGTTTACTTCAATTGAAGAGCAAGAAGCAACAGAATCTATGGTGCATTACTTAAAGGTAAAGAAACCCAACAGGCACCAACCTTTATAAAACCTATGAAAATACAAAGTGAATAGACCTAGTAGGAACATAGCTTTCTTGTAAGTGTGTGGAATCAATCTTCAGAGTATGGTTTCTTGACTACCTTCTGATAGCCGGTTCTAAGTTGCTATACCAGGGCCCACATCCTACTGAGAGTCTTTTCTTTTGTCTCACTCCAAAAGCAATTTTACGGATGAGATAGCTTTAATAGGGCACACAAAATGAAGGTCTCTCTTCTAGCCACAAGAAAAATCATATTGAAGAACCTGAATTAGACTGCACTATATGTTTATGTGTATTGTTTTAAGAAAACATAACTGATAATGATTGCAGGGGGTGCTAACTACTAACATTACTAGAAGAAAAGGACGAATAGTAGATAGGAGCACCATGGGGATACTTACACCCATCTAGGTTGATCACTTCTTAGCACACCAAAGAGAAGACTTCTAATAAGGTCTCTCTCATTCTAAATCAAATGGTCCATTATTTCAGCCTGATGCAAAGGTAACCATCTTGAAAGAGGGATCTGAGCTACAATCATTCTGGAGTATACTCGGAGGCAGACAAGTTTATCAAAGTCACCATGAACCCACAGAAAGTGCCAGAAACCCACGCTTGTTCTCTCTTACTATTCACAAGGGTAATTATTCCATTATACATGCAATGTTCATAACACATTTATATGTAGTTGCAAAAGTTTAGGAAAAAAAAAAGACCAAAAAGCCCAACAGTAGCTGAAGCACCTGCTAAGCAACACTATTGGCTTATGGCCATCAAAAATTTGCCATCAAAAATTCAAACACACAGGGAAAGAATGTCAAATTAAACTAAAAAAAACAACTATATGACATGGGAACCAATAGACTTAAGTAAAGCCGAAGCAGCTAAATTAATGACAACCAGAGGGGTTTTTAGGAAATCAGCTAGCTCCCTTACATGACTAAAATCTACCATGGAACAAACAAAGGGCTTGCGTACAAACTTCAAGCACACTAGGCGCTTTGGACTACAGGGTTAAATGCAAGATCACACTCTATCTACCTTTCAAAGAAAATATAGATACACATGCATATACATATATTATTACATACACATTCATAGGCATATGTATCTAGGCATATGCACATGCACACAATTACACTTGCACCGTTCATGCAATCAACATACAATACAACAGCCTTGTTTAATTAACAATCCCTTAGTTCTTGGTTGCCTACGAAGGTGCAAACTAATTTTCCCTCTTATCTTGTGAATGCAACTCTACATGGAAATTTCTCAAATGAAAAGCAGACCAATTGAAGGCAAGTTGGATTCTTTGATAGCATGTTGAGTTTCTTGCTGACGCATGCATATTTTGAGCTTTTATTACCTCTTGCAGGCTACAGAGGTGTTCAACTTCACACAAGAAGATTTCTTGAGCAATGAAGTTATGATTGTTGACTGTTACACAAGTGTATTTGTTTGGGTTGGAACGACTGCAAGCACAACAATAAAACTGAAAGCGCTTGAAATTGGACAGGTAGCATACCCAAATTTTCAAGGTGATTATAATTGTTAGAAATCAATCCTTTTTATAATGCTTATGAAAGAAAAAACTACATTTTTACAGAGATTTTTAGACCTTACCGCCAGATTTGAAGGCAAGTCTCAAGAAATGCCTATCTATAGAGTACAAGAGGGCAGTGAGCCTTTGCTTTTCACATCACTATTTAGCTGGGACAGTACTAAAATCAAGGTAAGATCCTTCTTCTCTCAATGATGCCACATGAATAATTAAATTAAGGTTCTAAAAAATACATGAACCTAGTTAATATATGGAAAACTCATAATATCTGCAACTTAAGAGGTTCTCCACAACCTATCCCCTGAACACCCTGAAATTTTATACCAGAAAGTAGATTCATATATTTGTAATCGACACAGCACAGAAATGATGTTACTCTGAAGAAGTCTGAAACATACAATATGTCAGCTAGATTTGGCTTCTGCTCCCCCAAATACAGATGGAAAAAATAAACCATCAATTGTCTGATTATGGATATGGGATACAGCTTCAATGGTCTCAGATTGAAGATAAGATATGATATAGAAAGATGTAAGGGTCTGAGCTTGAAATAATGTAAAATGTCCAGCATGCGGCAGTACACATGGGTTAAACAACACATAAGAGTACTCATCAACAAAAGCATCTACAAAATTTCATCCAAGGAACGGGCCGGAAACAGATATGCAGCATGGACACACACACACTCACCGATGAACATGCTAGTCCTCTAGAAACTACAAAAGCCAGACCAAGAAAGGTACTCTGGCGTGGATATCTCTTTGTCTCTCATTCCAAAAGTCGATCCGATGTGACTCCCCTGGTACCTCCAGCACCCTCTTGCTTTGCGACAAACAAGCAGATGACAAGTCTGCCTGCCATCAGCAAAAACCCCCATCAAAATAGGTAGTATTAATTTTGAAGCATTCATCACAAAATCAGTACCACCACCTGTGCATTAAGTGTATGTATGGTGAGGCTTTGTCACAAAATCAGGCCACCACCTGTCCACCAAGTCTATGTATGTACCGTTTCTTATGCAAAAGGACAGTGCACAAGAGAACTGGTTGTGGAGGATGTGTATTGACTATCGAACACTCAACAAGACAATAATCATAAAAAGAAATTTTCTATTCTACGGATGGATCACATTCTAGACAAGTTGTAGGGATTACTTTCAGTCGGATTGAACTTAAAAGTGGTTATCCTCAACAAGATAACCATCAAAAAAAAAATTCTTATTCACGGATAGATCCCATTCTAGATAGGTTGAGCAGATTCACTTGTTTCAAACACGTTAATTTATAATATGTTATCACCAGATCTTAGCGACATCCAAAACACCACTACTTTCGGCTTGTATGAGTTTTTGGTAATGCCTTTTGGCCTTACCAATGCTCTTGCAACTTAAATAACAGGATGATGGATACAATACTCAGGGTATATAGGCTATTTGCAGTGACTTGCGTTGATGACATTATTGTCTTCTACGAAAAACGAGCTGAGCATCTGCCATCGGGAGCGTTCTGCTCAGGTTTCTCCAGCCTCAGGTAGTACACATTGGTCTGTGATGGCAAAAAGATCGAGCTTTTACGCGTATTTAGAGTGCCAGGCGTCAGTGAAACAAAAGCCAGTTGGTATTGAACGGAAAGATTGAATTTGTGGGTCATATAATCTCTCCACAGGGGCTATGCACGGATCCAAGAAAGGTAGCATCAATTAGGGATTAGCCAATCTTTAGAAATGTGCATGATGTTACAAGTTTATTGGGCTTATGTTCCTGTTACAAATGGTTCATCAAGATCTAGCACAGATTGCAGGACCCTTGCTGTCACGTGCGCAATGCACTAGAGCCACACGTGGACAAGCTACTGCTACAATCTAGCATCAGTCTTAGTTTCTAGCCTAGCACTTTGTGAGCCTCTAGCAGGAGCACCCAGCAGTACCAAGTATCTTTTGCAGTACCCCTCAACATCTATAGCAGGACCCATCAGCATCTCAGCAGTACCAAGCATCCCTAGCAAGTACCCATCAGCATCTCAGCATCTAAGATCATTGTAACAGCATTGTGCAAGTAATAAAAAACAAGTACTTGCTCTGGCAACAGAGCAAGGGGGCCCTTGAGGGTGGTTGGGTCCTGGGACCCGGCATGCAATGTCACCTCTCTTTTCTCTCTCTATGTCTCTCTTCTTCATTGTGTTCAGTTCAGTTTCTCTTTTCAAGCGAAGTAAGGTAACCTTGTGCTTGTGCGGAGTACTAGATCTGAGGTAAATCCTCCGCTACACCTGACATTGGTCTCTGCATAAGTGTACCAAGGAAGGAGTTCTTTCCATTGGGGGTTAGAGATAGATTACAGCATTTGAAGATCTTGTAACACCAAAAAAGAATCTATAGTGAGCTTAGTGCTAGACCCGAGCTAAATCCTTTAATACTTCCGCTACATTGGTCTCAGCATAAGTGTAATAAGGAAGGAGTTCTTTCCATTGGGGGTTACAGATAGATTACAGCATTTGAAATGTCTTCAAGAAAAGCTCACTACAGATTCTGTTTTGGTGTTACAAGATACCGGATGGGGCACCACCATTGCCAGCGGAAGATAACAATTGGACCAAGCTTTAACACTTCAACCTTGGACAAAACTTTCACACTTGAGACGAGACACGGAGTGGCGGAGATGCATTGGCCCCTCAACTTGGCACCTCTTGCAATATTTCTTTATTACTGATCTTCTTTGATGCGATTTCCAAGAGGATCACACTTCCAAACTTGGCAACTACATAAGCCTAAGAATGACTCCCCCAAGGCCCTTAACTTATAGGCTCTCGGCCTCTTGCTTTCACAAAGAGCTCAAAAGCTCCAATTCAGGTCCAAAAAAGGTCCACAAAAGTCAAAACTTTGAATAACTTTGGCCGAAAAGACTGCATCGTCCAAACCACGTCAGCGTGTCCATATTGAAGCCACATCAGCACCTAAATTTCCTACCAGGATTTCTCGTGTGAAATTTGGCGCAATTTCCACAATGACGACCTCAAACTTGGTCCTTCTCTTTTGACAAGGCTTTACTCCCCCAAGGCCCTTAATTTATAGGCTCTCAACCTCTTGCTTTCACAAAGAGCTCAAAAGATCCAAAATCAACTGCTTTAAATTTCAAGTCCCAAAAGCTCCACAAAAGTCAAAGTTTTAAATAACTCTGGCTGAAAAGGTACAGCGTCCAAAACTATGTCTACATGTCCATACTGAAGCCACATCAATACCCAAACTCCCACCATGATTTTTGACATGAAATCCTATGTGATTTTCGCAATGACCTCGATTTGACATTTGGTCCTCTTCTTTTGGCAAGGCTCAATCTAGCTCTTACTCCTCTTCTTTGGCAATCGCCCTCGATTACACCTACAAAAAGAAACCCGATTCTTGAGCAGACACTAACTTCATGCATGCAAGCCATCCTTGCTAGACAGTACATTCTCCAGCATGTATCAACACAAAATCCAGTTTTGCAATCGGAATCTATCTAGTCATCTCATCCTTTTCAAATCTCTTGACGACAGTCTGTCTAGTCATCTCATCCTTATGAAACTCTTGATCCACTAGTTTTACCATCCATCCAGTTTATCGCATCCAATCCAGACACTTTGATGCACTAAGACCATCAATCTAGTTGTGTTCATCAAGCCGAAGCTCTTGATGTACTAGAGTTAAATAAATGCTTCACAAATGCGGCAGAATGTCATGCCAAAGCTAAATGCAAATGTCACACATGCATTCATTGTAAACATTAAATGCATAAAAACTCTTCCACAACTGTAAGTTACTTAGACTCTTGTCTAGACTCTGTCTGCAGTGTGCACAGAAGATTTTTAGTTCTTCCAAAACTATATGGTACTCAAATTTGTCTATCCACATAGAAGATTTCTAGTTTTTCCACAAGTGTAGAGTAGTCCGAGTCTCGTCTATCCACACAGGAGATACCAACCAGATCCAAACAAGTTCAATCCATATCAAACAAGGTCTGACAATACCCATACAAGGTTGAAACAGGTCCAAACAAGATCAGACAAGTTCAAACAATATCCAAACAGTATTTTCAAACAAAAGTCAAACAAATTTGGACAATGGTTCCAAATGCATTCTCGAACAAGATTGAACAAATAGTCAATCCCTTTAGCAAGCAGGTTCTTGTCCTTGTATCCATAGAAGTGGATATTCATCTACCATGCTTCCAAATGATTGTAAGTCCATCTTCCTTGGTCCAAAACAATCCCACTATCTGTTATCTATAAACAAATAACAAGAGGATTAAGAAACATCAATTAGCACATAGGTTTTTGTTGCTGAAAACCCTAATTTTTGGAATGAAAATTCGTTCGCGCCAATGTGTAAGGCTCGTCGAGGAAATTAACCTTGACTTTTGCAGCTTCTCCAAATTCTCATCCATTGCCAAGATTTTTAGAGTTCCCTAAAACCGTCAAAAAGTATGCTTTTTTGGTTGTCTAAAGCAAAAACAAGCTTATGAAGCCATGCAAACTATTTGAGAATGATTGCTGACGCTTGCACACTTCTCCATGCCCTTCTAGGTCGGGTAGCCCTTGTCAATGCTGGTCAAACCTGTCAAAAAAGTAGTCATCATGCTCATTGTTGCCTCCTTGCTTGTCTCTTCCTCTGCTATCACATATAAATAAATATTAAATATTCATATTTTTCTACAAGAATCTCTGAATTTCTCTTCTTTCACACACATACTTCTTCATCCCCTCTTTCTGCCATATTTTCTTTCGACTCTATTACAGGCTTGGGACACTCCATGCGAAAAATCAATAGCAACACACGAACAGAATCTGCAAAATCACTGAACTTTGAGAGAGAGAGAGAGAGAGAGAGAGAGAGAGAGAGTCGACATGGCACGTCAAATTTCCGATCAAGACGCACTCGTACCAAAGATTGGCGCCCCTTTTGGTATTTCTTTATCATTGCTCTTCGCAAAGTACAACTTCCGAGGGTCCAACTCTCTTTGAGACTCTGCGTCCAAATGCTCTTCGGAAGAGTGGCCCCAAGGGCACTTATAAACTTACAAGGGATGCCCAAAAGCAGAGCCCCAAAAGCATCATGTCTACAAGCGATGCACCCAAAAGCTTCTGCTCTCAAAAAATGGCACAGTCTACTGCCCAAAACAACCATCGCAACACTCAGAATTCCGTACAACCTGCCACATCATCGGCCAGTGCGATTTACGGCCAGCCAGCCCAAAGGTTCAAGCTTTTTAAATTTTAGGCTTTAGGCCACTCGACTGGTGCTCCATAAGTTCTTTCAATTGGTAGGGGTTAGGTTTTTAATTCCTAACCCCCATTAGGCCTCTCGCCTAAATCTTCAAGCTTCAGAACGTCCTCTGTTCATTGGGTTCAGTTTCCAATGTCCTCTCGGTCATTTTTTTTCCAATTGGGCACGCCACATCATCACTTTGTGACATTCCTCCCTCTTGAAAGAATTGTTATCACCCTCGATTATGCCTGCAAAACAACCAAAGGACAAAAACTTTCTTCAATAGATATTGACTCTATGTACCCATGCACCAGACTCCACCAATCCAGAGGGTCTCAGATACAAATCATGATTATTGTAACCTATTTAGCAATCACATCCAGACCGCGCTGATCTTTTCAGAGATGTCTTGATCTACTAAATCTTGTTACTATCATATTCATATTCTTTCTTTTTCATAATTCAATCAAGCAAACCATGCCCATGACCATCCCCACAAGATAATACATCCACATAACATGCTCAAAATCTAGAAAAAGAAGATGCATATTATAGTAATTGGTTACACATCAAGGCCCTAGTATCTCATCTTTAAGACCATGCAGTTCACAAATCACACACTTCGTTCACATTGAACACTCATGTTTCAATCATTCAACCTAGCCATCTCATTCCGTCCAAAACTCTTGATGCGCCTAGATCACTGTGCAGTCATCTGATCCTTCTAGAGCTCGAGATCCACGTACACGAATATCCAATCATCTCATCTAGATAGACATCTTGATGCACTAGAATCTCATTCAGTTGTCATTCACTTAGCCATCACATCCAGATCTCGTTGATCTCTAACAAATGTCTAAATGCACTAAATTCAAATCATTCATCACACAAAATGCTATAGACATTTCATCTTTCTCTACATGTCTCTAGCATTACACACAAACTGCTGTATGAACTCAAGGGCTCCATGGGTGTCCCGGTAGCCTCAAACCTGACTGCTTGACCCCATCCTTGAACTCCTTGATCTTCTTGTCATTTTGTTCTCTATTTGAACTATCAGAAGAGGATGAAGTCTCCTCCTCTCAACTACTAGATGGGTCCCCGTGCCTTCTAGACTTTTTCAAAAATCTGCTTTTCTTGTTTTTTCTCCGCTTCTTCCGTCTTTTCTAATCCTCTCTGGAACTAGCGGACGACAAACTGCGGAACTGGGTCATCCTCAAAATGAACACGCTTCTTGAATCTATTTACCACCTCGAAAGTCGCCTTCCGGCCCAAATAACCGGGAAAATCCACTGATTTCCTTTTCTTCCGAGAGTGCTTTAAGCCTTTCATTAATTGGTTCATCTTCTTCTCCAGAGCTTTGTCAAACTCTTTCTGAGAGTACAATTTCTTCTTTTCAGCGCTCGGCTTTTCTTTCAGCTTCACTACTGTCTTGACAAGAGAATCGACGACCTCTCAAATCTCGAGTGAATCTCACCAATCGGGTAATCCTTCAAGTGATTCACATATTTCGAGTCTTTGTAGTACTTGATCAATCTTTTCACATGTGTCAACTTGCAATGGACGTTTGTACTCCGCTCTGCCAAGATTCCCCACCGGAAATTTACCGAAATCTCCGTTGGTTTCCTTTCATCCCACGCTAGGTTTCAACTTTTCTTCATCTCCCCGCAAACTAAAGGTCAAAGGAGTGTTGTCTCTATCAGATTCTCCGCAAGATCCCATGTGTATTCGAGAAAAGATCAGATCCTTCCTAAAAGAAGAATCGTTCTAAGGTTTGATACCACTCTTATAGGCTTGGACACTCCAATCGAGAAATCAATAGTAATACACAAACAGAATCTGCAAAATCACTGAACTTTGAGAGAGAGAGAGAGAGAGAGAGAGAGAGTTGACACGACACGGCGGAATTCCGACGCAAGATACACTCTCCCCAAAGATTGGTGCCCCTTTCGGTATTTTTTAAGGTTTTAGGCCCCTCGGCCAGGTACCATAAGTTGAAAAAACTTATTAAGTTTCTTTTAGCTTAGGCCACTCAGCTAAGTTCCATAAGTTGGACAACTTCTTCTACTACTTCTTTCACTGGGGTTTGGCGAAGTCGAAGCATGCACAGAGAGCTCTGATACCAATGTCGAATGCAGCGGAAGGTTTAAGTATTTAGCTCCGATCTAGTACTCCGCACAAATACAAGGTTATTTACTGCACTTGTAAAGAGAAATTAAATTGAGAGAGAGAAAGAGAGAGAGTGCATGCCGAGACCCAACCACGCTCAAGGACCCCCTTGCTTTGTTGTCAGAGCAAGCACTTGCTTTATTACTTGCACAATGTTGATACAATGGTCCTAAATGTTGTTGAGATGCTGATGGGTACTTGATGTAGATGCTTATGATGCAGACTCCAGAGGGTGGAGATATTGAAGCCGAGCTAGCCACGGGGCAAACTCAGAAAGTGGTACCGCTAATTGGTGCTCTTTCAGTGACTATCCAAGATTATCATGGAAAAGCCGATTTCCACATTATGAAGTTGCGACGTTCTCTTGGGCCATTACCTGATGCAGAAGGACAAGCCAATCGCCCTCAAAGTTGGTTGTCCGAACAAAAACCTGAATGAATTTTTCAGTAAGAAATGATGTTTGAGAATGCTTGCACATACTCATGGCCCGAACCCTTGTGGTTTTTTTACGAGGGGAGTATTGTTGTTGTTACTCATCGCCCGGACCTGGATGGTTATTTACGGGATGAGTATTAAGAAGTATGAGCAGCGGTTACTCTCAGCACCTCCAAATGACACAGGCTGTGATCCGGGGGGCGTTTGGTTGTAAAAGGCCTCTATATCTCCCGGCCCGGACCTTTTTAGGTTATGCGGAGGAGTGATGAGGGAGTCGTTGAACAGCTCATGGCCCAAACCTGGATGGTTATTTGCGGGGGGAGTGTTCATCGGTGACTTGTAACATGCATATGTGAGCATTTCTGTTACATTGTGATGTGCCAACCACCGAATATTCCTTATTGGATGAGATTCTTCTGGGAAGCCAACGACCCAGGAAATGAAGAACTCCAATCTAGAATGAGACTCCTTATTGGATGAGATTCTTCTGGGAAGCCAACAACCCAGGAAATCAAGAGCTCCAATTTGGAATGAGAAAATTGATTGTCCATCGGAATGACCCTCGAAAATTTCTTTTGAGCTAACCTGAGTTGTTTTGCAGATATGTTGTAATCGCAGACGAGTGCTTTCTATCAAGAAGAGGCGATGTCACAAACTGCAACGTGTCAAGCCAGTGAGGAACGGAGCCGACTAGTAGATCTCGACCGAGGGGCTAAACCCTAATAAGAAGTCCTACAAACTTATGAGACCCCGTCCGATGGGGCCCAGAGGACCTAAAGATTAAAGCGGGACCAACACACACACACACACAGCGAATTCAGGTGCTGGCGTGGCAACCAGTACGGATTTCCATGAATCTTGCTGTTGACGTGGCAGGTGTATGGATTTCCATAATTCATGCTGACAGCTTTTTGGGTTCAGCACTTTTGGAGCAGATGCTTTTGAGTTTATAGCTTTTCATTTAAACTCCTTTTGAATGGCCAAGGGCCTTTAAATATGAATTGTGGGCTCTCACTTTGGCAGTCTACCTGCAGGAGATGCACATCAAGAGCCACAGAGTACCTTGTTTAAGCAATATAAAGAAATACCTAAACGGGCGCCACGGTTTGGGGCCAGTACTCTCAGGGGTAGAATTCCACCACTCCGTGTCTCGTGTGCTCTCTCTCTTTCACTTCAGTCGTTATTGAAGTGCTAAAAGTTTGTTCAGTCTGTTCTTTTCTATTGGCACATGGTGCCGTCCCACTTACAGGTGATCAACAAAAAGAAGAGTGAGCCTTACTATCGGCGGTTCACCATACAATTTGCAAACATAGCTTTGCCATTGCATACCCTTACTCAAAAAGGGATACCATTCACTTGGGGACCTTCACAAATTACTGCATTTCAGCAGTTCAAGCAAAATTTGACTAAAAGGCAATGTTGACTCTACCAGATTTACACAAATCTTTTGAGATTTGTTCTAATGCTTGTGGGAGCATGCAGTCTTGATGGAGAACAGCCACGTAGTAGCTTACTAGAGTCATGTAGTAGCTTGCAATAGCGAAGAGGGTTGCACAAATTAAAATTCAACTGTGATCCTTTTTGTTCGGTTCTTTTCTTGCAAGTTCAATTTACGTGTTCAAGTGGATCATCAGCTTAGCAGGTGATTACATTCGGGAACTATCAACACAACTAGGAAGTGTGGAGTTCTTTCTATGGCTTACTGCTCATCAAAGGGTTAGTGGAAAATTGGCTAGTTGGGTTCAACCAATTTGTGCCTTCGCTTTGCAAAAAGGCCTACGAGACTAGAAGACACTGCATTTGAATTTTTGGGAGTGCCCTACAGAGCAAATAAGGCTTTAAGGGCTCAGTGATCCATCTATGATTTAAGGGTGAGGCAAATTTCTATAACTCACACACAAGGCCCCCTCTCCCTTTGCTCGACATGGAACGGTAGATGTACAATTCAGGATATGATCCATAACAGCACGCACTGTTGCTGTTGATGATCGTATCTATAGGAGGCCACAAACACATTTTGGTGCACCTTGGTGGACCACAAGAGTTTACACGAGCAGCAGCAGAACTTTAAGATAGTTGGGTGCATTGAGTGTGATGATTTCTTCCTCAATCTACATTTATATATCCCCACCAATACCCAAGACAGTTGTGGTAGAGCAAAGAAAGAGGTTAAATATGACTATCAATCCACCGCGCCTGCCAACTCTTCCTCAAGATCATCCACTTCAAATTCCTCCAGATGCGCACACTTTCAGCTTGCCATATCCTTTGTGTTTCTTGGGCAATACTTTCTTCATAATAACATCCTCTTTACATATAGTTTGCTTGAATCTTGCAAGGATGCAGTCACGATTCTCACAACAAATTGATCTTGGTTGGGCAATCCAGAAGTTAGCAAACTTAATGCATTGCTTGCTTGAAGAGAGGTGGAATTCCCTTTTCGTTTGAATAGGTTTGCCACAGACACGGCTAGTCTTGAAGGGGCCTTTAGGATATTCATTGAACATCAAATCATCAATGTGGGCCTTTTAGTAGGCAAATCTTGCTCACTGAATTACCTGTAACTTGTATCGACATGCAATGAAATGCCACATCAACTAACTTCTGCAGGTATACTCAAATTACAAACATGTCTCAGAAAATTTATTAAAAATTCTACAGTACCCTGACTAAGAAGAATAAATCTCTATTTAAAATATATCTATAAACTTTTCCAAATAAAAGCGCATTCTTTTCTTGCCTGCAGCACTGGCAGCAATCAAAACATGCAAATAGAGGGTTTCTAATCGACTGATTTGGCTGCTGCAGCAATCCCACACTGTATTCGAGCGGAAACTTCTCTCACTAAAAGGAGAGCCAAAACAGCAGCAAGAAGTAAGCAGTATAATCCTCATAGTATATAGAAGTTGTAAGTTCACAATTTGATTGATTGTGTCTGTTTCAATAGCAAATGACCAAGACCAAAAAACTCTCACCCCTACCAAATGAGAAGGGCTTCCAGCCAATAACAGACAAGGCAAAAAACACTCAAAAGGTGACATTCAGAACCGAGCAACCATTCAGTAAACTTCGCCAGCCACCAAAGAACAAAGCAGGACGTGACAACACTGCTGGAAAATCAAGTTCTATCTCAGGACTATACACCATGTTTGAGCTCCAAAACGGAAGGGAAGCCCCCCCAAATACTCCTATTGTCAAGCTGCCCACTCTCTCCTTGAAGCCAAAAAGGCCAATCAGGGAGACACCTCCTCCCACTCCATGTTCGCGAACAACTCCAAGAACAGCAATATCGCCCGCCATAGCTTCACTGACATGTGTATATGAATCTTACAACGACAGGTTTGCCTTTGCCTGGCCGGGTGAGCACTATCTTGCCTTTATACACAGTTACTTGCACACACACAGAGACACGTAAAATCACATACAGCATACAAACATTTAGTTTGACACCCTTTTGTGAACCATACTTTCAAGAAAAAAGTAACATATGGGATGGGACACAAGCAACTAAACAATTTGTGTGTGCGCGTGCGTGAGTGTGTGCGTGTGTGTTTTCTAGAAGAAACTACAATTTGAAACAAAAATATACAGCAGAACTGGATATAATGATTCAAGTTAGCCTGCAAACTCGCAAAGCTGAGCAATACAGTAATCATATCAGTGTTTCTTAAATTTAAGCAAGATAGATAATGCTGCTTAGCACGGGATGCTGCTTAAATTTAATTCTTGAGGTTTACGCCGAAAGAGATGCTTACCCACAGGAATGAAGCTAAGGCATGAAGAAAGAGCGTTGAGCAGAGACGTGGACGCGTTTGATTTCGAAAGCGTGGAAGTTGATGAAGATGAGGCACACCAACAAACGCCTGCAAGTCCGAGTGAAGCTCAGGTGGACATGGCTGAAGAGACGGAGCGGCAGTGCTACCACTCGTACGAGCGCTTGAAGGTGTCTTCGGGAAATCCGGTCTTGCGGATTGACAGCTCCAAAAGAGAGGTAAATTTCCAGTTTGAACGAGAGAGAGAGAGAGAGAGAGAGAGAGAGAGCGCGAGAGGCGAAAATGTTCATTCACCCCGGAGACCCAGCGGCCAGCCTTTTGGAAAGGCTAGCCTCAGGCCCGTGTCACACTGGGGCAGGCAAATGCGGTCCAAGCTGAGATGGCGCGCCGGTGAAAAAAAGCGAAGTTGGCCGCGAGGTATTGTCAGAGGGGCGGTCTCGCTTGCCCGGCCATCTTCTCAAAGTGGTGGACAACTGAAAAAGTGAGGGCGGGAGAGCGCGAGAGAGGCCTTGAGCCCTATCCTGCAACGTGAAACGCGCCTGCAACGTGAAACGCGCTCGTCAAACCACTTGGCCAATGCCTGTTCGCTGAAGCCTATAGCCAACATTTTAGTATTGACCCAGTGTGACATGAAAAGGCTGCCACTGCCTGCAAATCCCCATGGGCGCCCGTCCCTGTGTGACACGCGCCTCAGCACTATGTAAGAGTGGGTCTTAAATGAAGCTAAGGCGGTAGGATCAACGGTGTGGAAGTGTCGGCACAAAACTAAATGTTGCGGACACAAAACAAATGCGTTCGAAGTTGAAAAGGGCAAGAAAAGTATAACTTGGGTCCACTAGATTATGACCGTGTTCTGGCCCCTCCCCTTCATTTTTGCAAGGCTACCCTTTACTAATTAATGTATCTCCTTAACTAGGTCCTTTTTTTTTTAAACAATAAGGCGCAGTGAATTATATTAGAGAGAAAATAAGATATTACAAGCGAGGTAGGCAAGGAGGCCTACAGGGATAATTACATCAAAGGAGCAATGTACTGTTACTGTTGTACTACACAAAAAACCATCCCTGGCTAATGATCGTAGATACAAGATACAAAGTTCATCTAGCATTGGGGAAGACATTGAGGGTAGAAGGAGGGAGAATGTATGGGAGATCATGCACTGCCCGAACCAGAAAATGAAGTCGGTCAAGGAATCTATCTGCATCTTGAACTTTAGCGATTGTGAGGCTAGCTTCCTACAACATCTCTTCAGTCCAGCCAGAGAAAGTGTTGGATTCTTCTTCAGTAAGAGGGGGAGTAGGCAGGTAAGCATTATGTGCATGGAAGACTGTGTGGATCCTCCCAAAGATAATGAGCCTGCTCCTCCAAACCACAGCTTTCGCATAGTTAGCTTGTCTTTCCTGCAAAGAAAAATCGAAGAACAAGACTTTCAGGCTAGGTGCCTGGTAAACTCCTTCAAAAAGGAACTGGTTCTTTGCCTCCATATTGCCCAGAAAAAATATGCACGGGCCTTGTTCTAGGCCTCAGAGAGAATACCTATATTATCACCCAGAAGCCATTGTTTCCAAGACAAGGGTTTGCCTAGCAATTTGTTAAGAGGAGATAGAACAGGCTTATTGACAATCAATGAATAGGTGATGAACAGTTTCAACAGAACTTCCATATCTGCAACAAATCCCATTGTTTAACCCAGCTTGAAGAGACCTCTAGCCTGTCCATATGGCCTTGTGGAGAAGAAGCCATAGAAGAAGGGACTTCTTTGGGGGGATCATCGGACTCCATAGCTGTTGGAACTTAAAACACCATTGCTTCCTGTCAAAGTTAGTGCACCACCTTCTATTAAGTGAGATGTGAAGAGGTGGATCAGGTTCCAGGAGAATAGGTTGAGAATGTGTTAGTTTGAACTGCCCTCACCAAACAAAGTTGAAGAAAGAGGGTGATTCAGCTAGCTGTAGAGTCCAAGTCATTTCCTTTGGGAAGGAGGAGATTATGATAGTGATGAATTGAAGCTCCCAGGGGGAGATCTCGTAGGCAATCAGGAGCTAATCCGGAGAAATCCATCTGTTCTCAGTGGAGTTCCAAAGATCTTTCCGCTTTCTAAATCCTTTTTTGGAAAGTTTGACTACCTTGCTGCAGTTGTTCGAGGAGATCTGTTCTGTGTAGTGAAGTGGCCACCAGGGTGAACCGTCCGAGATTAAGTTGCCACAGTCTTTGGATTGCCAATTGATTTCAAGGAGGTGCCTATACGTGTTCCAGAACTTCCAAATGGAGAGGAAGAGATCGGAGCCTTTGCCTTTAACTTTTTTCAGCCCGAAGAAAATGGTTGAGATCGGCAAAGGGGCAAAGGCCTTCAGCCCTTCTAGATAGAAGGAGTTGCGGTTTTTGAGAAGTAGGACAGCCCAGGGCTCTTGCTGAAGAGCTCAAACCATGAGTTTGAGGACCAACAGGTCAGCGTTGACCTGGATGTTGACAATGCCCAAGCCTCCAAGCCCTGTTGGGAGCGTCACCAACTCCCACTTGACCTTGGGTGTTTTATTTCCTTGAGGGTCCCCTCGCCATAAAAAATTTCCTGCAAACCTTGGTAATATCTTTAAGATGGGAGCCAGGAGGTCTCCGTCAAGGTCGGGAGTCGGGGGGCAGTCAATCTACGCCCTCCATCTACTGCACATTCTTCTGCGGAATGTGGTGCTACAGGGCTTGGATGCACGCCATGTCAGCAAACGGAATTTACCCAACCGTCGGACGACGAGGGACCTCCAACTCAGCAGGCGGAATGTGTTGAGCTGCTGCCACATCAGCGCCAGGAATTTGAAACTGTCGCTAAACTGTCTGACCAATCGCGTGCGCCGTTACCTGCTCTCAGTCCGCTCAGGCTTCACTGCAGACCCCCCTCCTCCCGACTCTCGACGGCCGGGAAAGGACTCTTAGTGTCCTTTCCCATGAATAATGGCTCCCAGCATTGGCTCCCGATCCCGCCGGTCGCCAGTTGGTCGCCATTATCATGGGAAAGGACACTAAGAGTCCTTTCCCTACACCATCATGAAAGAAAGAAAATGAGATACGTTGTGATGAAGTGGTTGATGACGATTATTCTCCCAGCTATTGAACCTTGTAGACCACTCCACCTCTGTAGCTTTTTACGAAATAGGTTGCCCATTCCCACCTCTGTTTGAGGTTGACCTGAAACCCCATGGGGATGCCCAAAAGCCTGAAAATCTGGCCTTCTTCAATTTGTGTGCATCCTTGGTCAAGAAGGAGTTGAGGAGGATTGGAGGAGGCCTCAAAACCTGTTTTGGTGTGATTAACAACAGAACCTGAAGCTAAGCAGAAAATCTCTAAAGCTGCCCAAAAGTGCTGAAGAGATTGACTATCATTATGAAGAAGAGAGTTAGTGTCATCAGAAAAGAGAGAAAGGCACATCTGTTTCCCGTTGGGGAGGTCTATCCCTCTAATCAATCCCTCATCTATTTTCTTGTTGACTAAGCAGTTGAAACCATCTGCAGCTATAGCAAATAGCAGGGGAGCAAGGGGGCACCCCTGTCTGATAGATTTCTGCAGGTCAAAAGGGTCAGAGAGAGCATCATTGATGCAAACCCTGGCATTAGCATTACACAACAATGTTTTAACATACAAAACAATATTAGGGCCAAATCTCATGGCTGAGAGGGATCTAAGTAGGAAGGGCCATTCAATGCGGTCATAGGCCTTGTCGTAGTTGATTTTGATAAAAATAAAGTCCTGACCCGATTTCTGGGCATATTCAATGCCTTCCCAAATAGCAATGACAGTTTCAAGGATCCTTATGCCCTTAATGAATCCCTTCTGCTCTATGTTAATCCACCTCGCGAGGATGTGAGAAATTCTGAGAGCGATCGCTTTAGAGAAGATTTGTAAGCAGTAGTTAACATAGTGAGAGGCCTCCAGTTAGAGAGCTCCTCCTTGGGGCCTCTTTTATGGAGCAATTTGATTATCCCTAAGTTAATGGTTTTGGGAAGTGCTTAATAATGAATAGATTCCTCCCAGACCCTGAGGAGAAAGGGTATAAGTGTGTCCTTGAAAACTTGGAAGAATTCGGCGGGAAGGCCGTCAATGCCTGGGGTTTTGGGTTTTTTTAATGACAGGATGGCTCTGTTTAAATCAGCAGCCAGGGTTCTAGAATCTTCTGGAATGACATTTTTGCGAGCTCTGAAGATTTCCTCTTCCGCTGCACTTTTAGCTGGGCAGTGAACCTCCGAGAAGCTAAAGAGCTGTTGGAAGTGTTCTTTGGCTAGGAGGAGATTATCTGCTTGAGAAGTAGCCTGCTTCTCCTCAGTGGACAACAAGGGGATGTGGTCTCTAATAAATTTCTTCCTTAGAACTTTAAACATTTCCTTGGACGGTCTGTCGACTATTCCATTGATTTTGTCCTGATTAGAGAGGGAGGAGTCCGCTTCTAGGGAGGCCAAAAGTCTGTACTTTGCAGCTCTACGTTCCTTACGTATGACAGTAACCTTCTTCCTGAAATCAATAAGACATTGTTGAATTTTCTTGACCGCTTTGGACCAAGAAGCAGAGGGACTGGAGTCTGAGTTGAATTCTTGCCTCCAAATTTTTTGGACTGCTTGCTGGACAGCAGGGAGATTGAAAAGAGAAGAATCAGTATGGAACCATCAAATTTTTGAGTTTATTACATTTATGATCGAGGATGCCAACTAAAGGATAGTGTTTAGAGACACAGGTGGTGATGGACGGAGAGGCTTTGACTCTGTTGAAGGTGTTTGCAACTTCTGAAGACACATACATTCTATCTAATCGAGCCTTCCTTGAGAGATTCCCCCTTGAATAGTTCTGCCACGTGAACTCGCCCAAAGTCCAGCATCTTTCAACTGGTGAGAGTCCTTGAGGTGCTTGCCAGACTCGTTTTTCCTTACCCTGAATTACTTGTCCACGGTTCTTGAATCTATCTTCCGAGTCCTCAACCATGTTGAAGTCTCCTATAAGAATGCTAGGACTAGGGATCCCTAGTAAAGATTCCCAGATGGCAGTGCGCTCAGAGAGTGATCCTGTTGCATACACACTTATGATTCTGCAATGGAGGGGGGTTGGAGCCTTAATTGAGCACCAATGGTCTCCTGCCTGGAGATCAAGATCAGCCAAGTTCCATTGCATAGGAAACCCAAGGGCAACCCCCCCCCCCCCCCCCCCCCCCCACATTCTCTGTTATGGTTGGATACCAGCCATTGGTGCTTAGCAGAGATCTACTTCAACCTGTTAAGGAGGTCAGGGCCATTAATCTTCACTTCTTGGAGAGTTAGAACGTCTGATGGGTGGTCAGATACCCAAGCCTTCACTTGTTGGACTTTCAAGGTAGAGGAAATCCTTTGACATTCCATGGGTAATCTTCATTTGGGGTTTGGTCTTCTTAGGGGTACTAGTAGGGGTCGAGGAAACAGTGGCGTGACTTCGCTTGTTTTCCTTGGGTGATTCCATGGGGGCTGGGTGGTCCATGCCTGAAGAAGAAGGAGCTTGGTTGAGGTCTGGGGTGGAGTGTTTAACAACATGGGCATCTTGATCATTAACCTGTTCTTCGAGGGGAGGGCATGATTCATTATTCGAGTCATCCATTTGGGAATCTTCTACCTCAGAAAGTTCCCAATCCTAAAGAACACAAAGAACAACAAACTTGTTGCCAACAGGTTTCTTAGGTCTTGCCTCACCTCTAGCTTGCTGGTCAAACTGTTTAGAATGGACCGGTGTCGGACACTCTCCCTGTGATTGAGGTTGAGGGGCACCATTGGGCGGTTTAGATGGTTGGTCAGTTTTAGGAACCCCCCGCCCCCAAACCCCTCACTTGAGTCGGTTGCCTTGCGTGCTTCGTGCACCTCGTGTTTCCTCACATGGGTAAGAACCCTGTCACGCTACCTGCCTAGTGTCGTGATTCCCATGAATGAAATGACCCCAAAATCGTCACGCAATGCCCAGAGGGCACCCGTCATAGCCACGTGCACAAGGGAACTTTCGTCCTTCTCTGTCTCTCTTCGTGCACAGCAAGGGGCCACACTGCCGGTCATATACCCCGCACTCCGCACTCCACTGTTCTGCGCTCGCATGTGGGACTACTCCAGAGCCACATGGCAGCATAACATCCATCCGGCCCTCAAGAACTTTATCACATTTCAAGTGAGAAAAAACTTCCAAGGCCCTTTTAATTTTAGGCATAACTTACTGCTCCTCAGTCCTATTCCGATGCTGTAAAGCCCATCTGAAAGATCATCACCACATATTTGGCTTCACATAAATAAATTCAAGACACTAAACCCTAAACAAACTCTAGTGAGAGGAAAACGATAGAGTTAAGAGAGAATAATTATGGATGCAAGGATACTTGTTTATATAGAATACAAAAACCTTTGAATTTCCACTTTCAAGAGGTTTTTGATTTCCTAATACTTACCCTTCACTTTTGCATTTAAGGTATTCAAAAGTGAACCTTGTTGAGATCAGTAGGTGATACATTTTGAAAATGCATTTTAGTAGATCATTCAAAAACTCCACCAGTTTTCTCTCTATCTACTTCGTGACTACAACTAGTGCTCTCTCTCTCTCTCTCTCTCTCTCTCTCTCTCTCTCTCTCTATAAATCAAATTGCATGCATGCTATCACGATGCAAGCGTTCTTCTCCATGCCATGCCATGCTAGTCAGCCAGCTGATGTTGTGAGGGAGTCCATGGATGGACTTCAGGTTGAGGTTGCCATTAGTCTAACTCCAAAAATTTGCATGGAATATAGCGTATCAACCCCATCGAGAGGGACTAAAGCCCCCTCTACGCATTCCCCCATGAAGGTTGGTGTGAAAAGATGCATTGAGACAAAGTCTCTTTTTGCATCCCATGTGCAATGAATGAGTTGCACATGCATGGAGCCAAGTTGGCACATTGCCCACTTTCTCTAGAACACAATTAGTCACCACCCAATGTCAATATTGGGATCTACCAAGCAACCATGCTGCTCAAATGCTTTCTCCTCATTAGAAAGGCTCGTAATATAGGGCTAGCTAGTTCTTGTGGAGCTACACGAGACTGAAATATTGCTATCCAAATGATGTCACAACAGGTATCACTCAAAGGCATATATATCTATCTATCTATATATATATATTATATGTAATTATCTCTTTGCATTAGCCTCCATTAGAGCCAACTTTTTCTAGAACACAATTAGTCACCAACCCATGTCAATATTGGGATCTATCAAGCAACCGCGCTGCTCATAAATTCCTTCTCCTCATATAGAAAGGCTCGCAAAATAGAGCTAGCTAGTTCTTGTGGAGCTACAAGAGACTAAAATATTGCTATCCAAATGATGTCACTACAGATATCACTCAAAGGCATATGTGTGTGTGTGTACGTACATACATACATACACACACATACATATATATGTGTGTGTGTGTATATATATATATATATATATATACAATGATCTTTTTTTGCATTAGCCTCCATTAGAGCTACACGGGTGCAATTGTTCCTTAAACATCAAATCTCACACGCCATTTTATCGTTGATAGCATGTGTATATAAACATGTATAATATATATACTCCTGTACAATTAATCTTATCTATAGTTTCCATTGCGTGATCTTTCTTACATTGGCCTCTATTGGAGCTACATCATTGTAGTCATTCCTTGCACATCTAATATCATTTCTTACATCGTTGTAGTCATTCCGTACACATCTAACATCATATGTCAGCTTCTTCTTAATAGCAAGTCTAGTCCTCCAAGGCCAACATGTCTAGTCTTGCATGACATTATTGGTACCATTATTTTTGCATCGTGGCAAACATACAATAGGTAGACCAATGGAAAAACATAGACTAAAGAGAGGAAAACTCAAAGAAGGAAATGCCATTGTTTGGCCTATCTTAGCCCTAACCAATCCAACTAGGTTTTATAGTGCTTCCTTGCTTTTTCCATTGTTGGGAGTCAACCACGAGCGAGTTTGATATATAAACTTGCACTTTGTTTTACCACCATGTATTTTAGAATGAGCAAGTTGCTTTCTTGCCTCAATATGTCATGATCCACTCATCATAGGCATGACAGTAGATTGTAGATAGTGCATTTATGTTTCTCATTGATAGTCACATTGTACGATTGTCGCAAGTTCTTCTTTATATTTCTATAAAGCTTGATTAATCTTCGCAATGTGTACTTGAAATTGTTCAAGCATGACTTTTAGATTATGTGAACCACCATTTTCCACTTTGCAAGAGGTGTTGTTTTAATGGTCTTAGTACCATGCCTTCTTGCCACAAATACTCTCTCTTGCGCACTTACTAAAATTTTTCGTTCCTTTTTTTAGTTGAAAAGTACCATTGTGGCATAAAATTTGCAAGCAACTAAAGAGAATTATGAGCCTTCCTCGATGAAAGAAAGGGAGCACTCAAGTCCTCAAGTGATTTTATCTTTTTTTTTCATGGTAGTAATATAAACTCTCTTTTGCATTAAGTAGATCTCTCTTTGTTTCATGGTAATAGTATAAACTCTCTTTTTCACTAAATAAAACTTTGCTTCATACAAAGGATAAAGAAAACTCGGTAATTTGTCGATTTTGGAAACATTGCATACAAATAGAGAAAGTGAAGTACTCCCCTTCAAACATTTTAGACAACATTCCTTCTAAAGCTTACCACTTTGATTTTTGCTTGTTGTAGGCATCGAACCCTTTATTTACAAAGTGAGATGGCATAAATAGGAAATTTATAATTGATTGATGGCTTGACTTTCTATTAAAAGTTTTAAAGGTTTTTTTTTTTTTGGTGTTTATTGATCACAGAGTTATCTTTCAAATGAGGAGTTTCAACAAGTATTTTTGATGGACAAGGATACATTTTACAAGCTTCCAAAATGGAAACAAGACAAATACAAAATGTTGCTTGACCTCTTCTAAGCATCATACAATAAAATAGCTTATGCAACTCACAATTGATTTCTTGATCATAAGCCTTCACTCAAGAGTATGTACATTATTAATAATGCAAGCTTGTTATCAATATTTGGTTAGAGCCTCTCTTGGTTGTACTTGAGACCTTGCCCTCTTTGTCCTTGACAAACACAACCATTCATGCATAGACATGGAAATGTACATATGTCAAACGAACATTTGGCATTCTACCAAATCTTAATTCACTTCATATTTTAGATGTATTTCCCCCCCAAATAGGTGTGCCCAATTTTTGAAACCAATTGTCTTAAGTGGAATCTAGGCAGATTCTTGTATGCCATTCTCTATTGTTTTCTTATTGAACAACTCTATTTTCTTGCCTTTTTGAAACCATTTGTCTTAAGTGGAATCTAGGTAGATTCTTGTATGCCATTCTCTATTGTTTTCTTATTTAACAACTCTATTTTCTTGCATCGTAAACATCCCATTTTGCATGATTCTTAACATTAGTGAGATCCTTCTTGCACTTTGTGTAGTTTTTATGTGTTGTTTGCTCCATTGTAGAAGCTCGTGTGATAAGTATGCATCCAATGCAAGAAAATATAATAATGTGACGGAAAGCATATCCGCATTTGCAATGGTGTGCTTTGATACATGTACTTTGCTAAGCATACAAAGGAGAATTATGTTTAAGAATTGCAGGTGGGTCTAATCTCAAGAAATTGTTTGTATGTCAAGTTCATTCAATTGGAATGTTATCATTACCTCCCCATTGACATATGTAAGTGTGTAACTTTTTGGAACTTAAAAATCCCCTCTTAATTGGATACTCACATATTTTAAGGTGGATCTGCCAAGGAAATATTCTCTCAAGGTCTTGTTATATCCATGATCTCTCCTACTCACTGAATTTCTTGATTCTACTCCCTAGAATCTTCACAGATTCCTCACATTCCTTCTCGCAACCTAGAGTAAAACTCTCTTCCAAGAGTAGCAGTCAAACTCGTGACATCATGCATTGCATTGAGGTCGCTCTATGCTAACCATCCCACCCAAAGGACTTCATTTTCCATTGTGTGATCCTCTTAGTACAACAAGAAGGTTCTAGCCTCAAGGGCTATTGTCGATGGTGACGCACGCAGGCATGTGTTCCCTATTTGTATGTGACACCCGCTAGCTTGCACTATTCTCCCCTTTCCTACTTGATTATGCATCGACCTGCCACTTGCCCTAGACATCTACCCATGTGTCCCCTCCACCTCGCTATCCTTGCCACAATCTCCTTCTTCATTTTGTTTTTCAGAGGGTATCTCCTTAGATATCATCTAAGGACCCCAAGTTCAAATATCGTACCATCTATGTGTACCTAAAAGTAGAAGAAACAAAGTACCACTTGAAAACCACAACTTAGTACAAGTAAAGGCCTCATTTGCTTTGGCAATTTATGAAAGAATTTTCAAAATGACAAATAGATCTCAAGTTTAGGTGCATGGAAAATAGAAAGTCTTTTCATTGCATGTGGCATGAAATCTCCCCTCTCCAGCCACATGTTTTTCCAATCGTTGGTTTTCAATGGATGCATGTCATGTTTGCATATGTTTGGTCCACATAGCTCATGTCCTTCAAGCAAAAATCTACCATGCTCCTCGTAAATTGTCTTACTCAAATGATCAGAGCGGCGGAAGCCAAGTCGAGGACCATATTTTGGACATGCATGATTGCCCGAGTAACTCAAGCCTGAAAAATCATAAATTAAAATATAAAAACATTGGCATAGCCAAGAATAACATGTATAAGAGGGTCTCAAAGGCACTTACCTGAACACTCACCGAAGCTTGGTCAATCATGCATGGCCCACATGAGAATGCCTTGCACATATACATTTCGTCGTCCGATTGGTTGGGACATATCAACCACATCGATCCCTGTCCACAAGATTTGGAGTTCTTTTATAAGTGGTGCCAGATAGACGTCCATGTTCTTTTCTTTGTACTTTCTTGGGACGATTAGTGACAACAACAGATGTCCCTTCTCGATAGCTAGCTATGGTGGAAGATTATAATTAACCAAGCAAATAGGCTACGTGTTCCATGACGAACTCCGTAATCCAAATGGGTTTACTCTGTCCATTGCCAGACCAAAGAGGATACATCGAGGCTCATCCTTAAATGTAGGCCAACTTTCCTCTATGTGCTTCTAGAGTCAGCGGTACCCACATCACATCATCTGTCGATCTAGTATTTGAGTGCCATGTCATCAAAGCGGCTATAGACTTGCACTTGAATATGCTCTTTATTCTTGGAATGATAGGAAAGTGTCGAAGGACCTTTGCAGGGATAAATTTTCCTTGTGTCCTCTCTATACCTGTTTGATCCACAATTGGGACACTATTCCAAATTTCATACTCATTGCAAAAAAGTATACAATCATTAGGGCATGCATGTATTTTGTGATAATCCAAGCCCAAGTTAGTAAGAAGCTTTTTAGCATCTGGACGGGTAGGGGGCATGTGATTGCCTTCCGGCAAGATTTGCTCGTTTAGCAACCTGTTCGTTACATGAACAAGTCAACCCCTTGATCACATTATTGAACTATAATTTGCACTTTGGTATGCTTAGATACAATGTATTTACCTGAAAAGCTCTGTGACGGAGGCGTCAGACCACCCATAAACAGACTGCAAATTAAGCATTGCCAAACCGGTACGAGAATTGAGATTTTTGCACCATTGTAAAGAGGCATACGTGCAAGAGTTTGCATCATCTCACCCTCTGTATCGTTGCTATCATGCCGTCGATATGGACGGGATGACTGAGATTGGTTCTTAGTATTGCCTTGAATGCTGTCGTCTTGTATGTTTTCAATGATGGGATCCATGTCAAAGAACGCAATTAACATTTGCTCCATCTCTACTTCTTGAAATGTGGAATCAGGTATTGGTTGGGTGGACTTAATCGATGGCTGTTCGTTTGAAAATCGTCTTCTTTGGGATGAAGTTCGAGCAGTATCTACTTGCGGAGGTTGATCTACCGTCTCCAGACCATGAGATCGATAACGCAGGTCTTGTAGTTTCTCTATGGAAAAGAGACTGTTATTGCGTATGTGTTGGTCGCAGATTTTTTATTTTTGAAAGATCTGATGCTTGCAATGCGCACAAGGATACGCCATCCTATCGACGACACTTTATCTACCAATGATGCAATAAATAATTAAATCACTCTTGCTATAAGTACACACTACTAACTACATGACAATACATGACAACCTCACATTCTCTAGCCATGTCCGATCCCCGCACACCTCGGTCTAGAGGTGCACGGAAATTAGGACCACAAGGTAATAATCTCGTCTTTATTGGTCAATGACTATATATTAGGTTTTTTGAAGTCTGTGTGCACTATTGAAGTCCGATTGCGTTATTTACTTTGTTTATCAAAGTCCGTTTGCGTTTTTGAAGTACACAAGTAATTTTCGAAGTCCGTTTGTGTTTTTTCTACTATTTGTCGCTAGCTCTAACAAGCTCCTGTTCTCTAGCCATGCCCGATCTCCGCACACCTCGGTCTAGAGGTGCATGAAGATCATGACCACAGGGTAATAATCTCGTCTTTATTGGTCAATGACTATATATTAGGGTTTTTGAAGTCTATGTGTGCTATTGAAGTCTGATTGCGTTATTTTACTTCGTTTGTCGAAGTTCGTTTGCGTTTTTGAAGTACGCAAGTCAATTATCATAGACTTTACTATTTGCCGCTAGCTCTAACAACCTCACATTTTCTAGCCATGCCCGATCTCTGCACACCTCGGTCTAGAGGTGCACAGAGATCAGGACCACAGGGTAATAATCTCGTGTGTATTGGTCAATGACTATATATTAGGGTTTTTGAAGTCTATGTGTGCTATTGAAGTCCGATTGCATTATTACTTTGTTTGTCTAAGTTCGTTTGCATTTTTGAATTACACAAGTCAATTGTCGCAGACTTTTGCGTCCGAAGTCTGTTTGCGGTTCTGGTACTATTTGCTGCTAGCTCTAACAACCTCACGTTCTCTAGCCATGCTCGATCTTCGCACACCTCGGTCTAGACATGCACGGAGATCAAGGCCACAAGGTAATAATCTCGTTTATATTGGTCAATGACTATATATTAGGGTTTTTGAAATCTCTGTGCGCTATTGAAGTCCGATTGCATTATTTTACTTTGTTTGTTGAAGTTCGTTTGCGTTTTTGAAGTACACAAGTCATTTCTGAAGACTTTTGCGTTTCCAAAGTCCGTTTGCGGTTCTTCTACTATTTGCCGCTAGCTCTAGCAACCTCACATTCTCTAGCCATGCTCGATCTCCACACACCTCGGTCTAGAGGTGCACGAAGATTAGGACCACATGCTAATAATCTCGTGTGCATTGGTCAATGACTATATATTAGGGTTTTTAAAGTCTGTGTGCATTATTGAAGTCCGATTGCGTTATTTTACTTCATTTGTTGAAGTTCGTTTGCGTTTTTGAATTACACAAGTCATTTATGAAGACTTTTGCGTTTTCGAAGTCCGGTTGCGGTTTTTTTACTATTTGTCGCTAGCTCTGACAACCTCACATTCTCTAGGGCATGGCATAAGTCTATTTTTAAAATCTTTTTGTATTTTTGTAGTCTGTGTGCGCTATTGAAGTCCAATTGCGTTAGTTTACTTTCGTTTGTCAAAGTTCTTCTGCGGCTAACACTAAGCGGCTAGCCCTAAGCATGTAGTCTTCAACAGCCTAAATATGGAGTAGTCCTTCCGAGCGGTAAGCGACTAAATACCTAATCAGTTACCTATAAGAGACAAGCCCTAATAAACCATTTGAATCCCGATTAAACCTACACAACTATCCCTAAGTTGCCAAGTGACTAAATAACAAAACTAGCCGAGCTGCGTGTAAGACTAAGCGGGGTCAGCTAAACAATTCAATACGTAAGCAGCTACACGCTCTATTTCAACACCTAACCTTCACCGATCTAATTGCAGATCAGTCCTAAGCGATAAAACCACTTATTACCTAAACCAGTTAGCATTAAATGACTAAACCTAATTAAATGAATAGCCTACGATAAATCACAATTACAAAAATAACAATATATTTTTTAAATTTCTAAATTTATTTACACAAAAACAACAAAACTAATTAGAAAATAACATAAATCAAAATAAATCTTTCTTTTAACGATAAAATGTAGTTATCTTTCTTAGCTAATGATGATTTTTAATTAATATTACTTATAAAATTAAAAATATGTGTGCATCGTATATAGTGTGTTTATATTATTTAGTGTGCATTTTTATTTACTTGCGTGCATGTTTATGTGACTGTGTGTGTGTATGTGTGTATGCAACAAAAAGGAATATTAGAGCAATCACATGCGGCCTATTTGAGCAAGAAAGAGTTGGAAAATCATCCTCAAGCCTGCAAAAACGCGCATACACACACATACACTATATTGCACAAATCTACAAGGAAACTTGAAAAGAATCTCACCTTGTTGATGGGGAGTAGTCCACGAGTGAGAATCTCACCTTCGGCAAGTCGTGAGGCAGCATATCTGCATCAAGTGAGGAGGAGGAGGGCAAGAGAAGAAGAGAAGAAAGGAGGAAAATGCGCAAGAAAGATCTGCGGTTCTGTTTTTTGCAGGGTCCGCAGGTACAAGTGTCAGTATACGCGTTGGTATGAACATTGGTATGCGCGTCGGTAGAGTCACCTATATAAGCGTCGATATGGGCATCGAGATGAGCGTCGAAAATTTAAAAATTAAATTAAAAAAAACTTGATCTCCCTCCAGATTTATCGACACGTATACCAATGCCCGCCATTGACGCCGGTAATTTGACGTCGGAATTTAAGCGAGCTCTTGTAGTGAGTGCTTTTACTGGTGCCTCTAATGGTAGTGCAAAAACATCTGATTGCATCAAAATTGACGAGTTGGATGCACTAACATTAGGATTCGCATTTCCAGTTTGCTCCATGCTTTTCTTTGTAATTGCTATGTCCTTGTTGTTTGGACAATCTTCTAGAAAATGTCCACCTTTTCTTCCAAAATCTGAGCAATACACCATGATGGGTGGTATTTCACTTGGTTCTTTCATCTCAAGCTCTTACTGAGAAGTTTCTGCTTCTATCACTACAAGAGGTTGTGTGCACTTGTGACGCTGTTAGCGACGAAAATACATTCGGTTTTTATACTCCCCGGTGTCGCTAAAGACCGTCGCTAACATCGTCGATACGGAAACGTCGCTATGAGCATCACTATAACTGTCGCTATACGCATCGCTATAGCCGTCGCTATATAGCGACGATGATAGCCAGGTTTATAGGCCACCTATAGCGACGTTTATAGTGACGCTGCAGAGCCTTATATAGCGACGGTCATAGCGACGCCTGAGAGAATTTTTTTTGGTGGCAGGGCACACCCATCAACCATACTGAATGTTTCAATAATTGAGTAAACCTAAATGAATCCAAGATAAGCCCAGATTCACCTTTGAAAGAAAGTGCAAGCTTAGATATATACCCAAAGTAGTCACCCACAAGACAATATAACCATTAACTCCATCATCCATAGTATCATTTGCATAATAAAGATACAAAACTGACAAAAGTAAATTGATGAAAGTAAATCAATGACAATTGTACACATCATAGGCAAAATCACTTGATTGTTAAACTTTGCAAATGTAATAGTTACAACACCATTGTCATTATTGTAAAAATATACATGGTTTTCCAATAGTTACAAAAGGACGTATATCTCATGATACATATGCTATGACAAAAGGAAACTAATTCTATCTAGCTACGGCTAGACCGACGTCGTCTAATCAGACGTCTCATCGCGTCCAAGCGGCATATCTGTCGATTCTCCAAAAAAAAACAATAAGACAGCTTTCTGTAAGTATAAACATATAATTTATAAAACAATACAATAAATAGAAAAGAGTAAACCCTAATACTAACCATGCCACCGCGAGAACTCAGAATGTCCACCAGGGCGTTCAAGCCCTTCCTGCCTGCGTACTCGCGCTCGTACGATGTGGGGTCATGTCCTATCATCGACCACTGTCAAAACATACAAAGAATCCATTATGTTAGAATTTAAAAACCCCTAAATCCTAAACTATCAAACCTAAAGGGAAATGTGAAAACACTTACAAAATCGGCCTCAAATGATGCCACCCGCCGCTCCCCAAGTGGTGTGAGCTCCTTGCCTCTACTCGCGCTCTGACTGTCTCCTTTTGTTGCTTCCACTTGTCGGGATTCTTGCGCGTTGCTTTCCTCGCATTCTTCCAATCTTCTTTGGCCAGCCAATCTGGTCTGTTCCACCCATGATTTATTGCTTTTTGCACTTCGGAACTCTTGTGCTTGCAGTATTCGCGTACTCGAACCTTCATCAGGGCTTCATTGAAGCGATCATCCCGTGTTGAAACAGGAAACTCGTCATGCAACATGCTGATGACTCTATCTTTTAAATCACTTGGTACTTCACTCCAGGTGTTTAGTATGTAGTGTCTAAACACCTGAGAGCAAAGACCGCGCATGTGCGAGATCATCTTCTTGCCTTCATCATCCAAGATGATGCCACAGCTGAAGTCGATGGAGTAAGGCAAGCCCTCTCGTCGGTGACGCATAAACCTGGGTGTCTCGGCAAGGGTCTCTAGCGGCGTGTCGATAGGGGTACGGACGTCAGGTGTCTCCATTGGAGTCTGGGCCCCGAAGCGAGGAGGAGTGGCGACTGGAGTGACTCCTAAAGGAGTAGCTAGTGGTGTGTGGCTGCTAGGAACGGCCGTCAGCCGCGCAAAACCTTGTGTAGATGGCGATGTCGTGGCTGGTGTGGGGACGGGCAAAGAAGGGAAGGATAAAGAGCCTTGTCGAACACGAGGCGGTGTCGAGGCATCGGCGGTGGAATTCCCACAACAACCGCGAATTTCTGTGAATTTGTAAAAGCACTGCGCTCCGGGTGCGATAAAGATTGAAGCTGCATCGCGAAGGTCTGCTCATAGAAGTTGCTTGCCCCACCACTAAATCTAATTGATCGGGTGAAAGAGACGCTGAGAAGCAGTAGTAGTGTTTCTTAGTGTCTCTTTCACCCGATCAACTAGATCTATATTGAGCAGACCTTCGCGATTGCAGCTTCAGTCTCCATCCCACTCGGAGCGCAGTGCTCGTCGTCCCTGCTTGTGAGAACATACCTAGAGCATACGTACCTAGAGTGGACACAAAGACCATTAAATACAATGACACAATGACGCATATAGAGAGAAATGGATAAAAAACCACGTGAATACAGTATATATTATAAAATGGAGCAAAATTGTTCAAATACAATATTTATGGCTTTAAGAGGTCTCTCTCTCATCCTCGCAAAGCTCATCATAACTTCCTATATCTATATAGAGCTCTCCGTTTAAACAGATGTCCTCCGCTTCATTTTGTAGATCCTCTGCATGCACCCCATAGAGAGTAGCAGCTTGATGCTCGTCTGGCACCACCTCAACGGCTTTTGACTGAGCATCTTCTCCGATCTCCTCCATTGATGCCGCTGTGATTGGCACATGATAGCCTTCATACGTCCGTGCACTACGAGGGGCTACCTCTATGACGTACCACCAGTTTGATACAGACTTTGTAGGATGAAAATATCACCTGCCAGAGCCACATAACTTACATGAGAGCTTCCAAGCACATAACTTCTAAAATTGGATGTTAACTATTTAAATACTTGTTCATAATGCTCGGGTAGTACGAAAGTATCTCTTAGGTCAGTCCATTTCTTAGTTGAATCCACCTCAAGAAAACGAGACTCTCCTCTATGCATAGTAGCGTTGCGGCCCTCCATGATTATCTTGAACCATTGCATGTCGAACAAGTCGACAAAAAATCCTCTATAATTGATCCTCAAAATCTCTTGTAGCATGCCGAAGTAAGTGAGTTCCGCCACCACAAGATCTGCATCAGAGGACCGTCGTCGACTAGACTATTCAAATTTTGCCATGATTCCATAATCTTGAGTAAAACGCTTTTTGTCGATCCGTTCCATCCTAAAATGTCGACCTTTACACCATGCTGCTGTGTATGACTTATACTACAACCAACAAAGATTATGAGTGGCCGTTCAAACATCTAGAAAGTCACTAGTCGTACATTGCAAACTTACCTTGGTCGCGCAACCCCGAGAGTACTCCCACTCCTCCTCAGTCACTTCTTCACCGCACTGTTGTGCGCTTTTCAATTGGTTGTGCAACCATCTTAAGCTTATTAATGTTGGTAGGCTCTCCAGACCTGTCGGATAGTGCATCGGTGGTCGTCTTCCCCATCTCCACTCGATTCGTGCCCTTTGTCGCTCTTGTTTTGCATCCTCATATTGTGAAATCCACTTTTGCATCATTGGATTGTGAAGCATGCAAAATTGGTTGATTTTAGCCTCTAGATCTTCCATCATCTTCTTCTCAACACCGAGATTGCAGATGAAAATCCCAAATATGCGCTCATCATCTATGGTTCGCCATAGCGTGTCCCGGGATTTCTCCAATTCGTCTATCCACTCTCCAATGTACACTAGGGACTCTGATACCAGCCTACCTTCTGCCATGCTTCCCTCTGGACGTGCCTTCTGATGCACATATCCCTTGAGTGTTTTTATGAAACGTTCTAAAAAGAACATCCATCTGGAATGTATTGTGCCAGTTATTTCCACCTCATTAACTATGTGAACAAGAAGATGCACCTGAATGGTTAGCATGGTAGTAGGAAAGTGTTTCTCAAACATGCACACAACCTCCGTAGCGTTTAGTTTGGCGAATGGTATGGAGTCTACATTGATCTCCTTTTGTGAGATCCATTGCACCAACTTCGCAAGTTTGTAGATTGTGTTATGGACGTCAAGAGACAAACATCCCTCAATGGCCACCGGTAAAATAAACTACAAAACACGTGCAACAATAATATTAAAGTCCACACACGAATTTGTTACACAATTCCCACTATAATATATTCCACTATGAACATACTTGACACATTTTATGCCAGTCGTGTGACTTCAAACCGATAAGCTTTCCTTCTTTAGTAAAACACGTTCGGAGCGAGTGCATTATGCCAGTGGGGGTCCGCACAGATCGAATGGTCTCTTTTACTTTGCGTTCTTGGGCTCCATTGAAAATCCATGGCGCTTTAGGGAGTTTTATCGATCCATCGGATGCTGTCTACGACCAATATTGCTCCATACAATCCACATTTCTAAGGTCAACCCTGGATCCCAAATTATCTTCCTTGCTGGTCAGATGGTCCCATAGCAGATTACCCACATTCTTGAATATGTGCATTGGATCGAGCAAGTGATTGATCATGAGTCGGGGCCAACATGGTAACTCGTACCATAGAGAGAGTCTCTTCGTCCCTGGGGGCAAACCGTCATCACACAAGTCCTTCTGCTCTAACCATGCTTGTGCAGACATCCTCGGTGGCTCTCTTCCCAAAAAGCCATCGCGTAACACATGATTCTTTGGAAGATACGCTTGATGACCTTCGTAGATTTGCTTCTTCAATGAGGGCGCTCGACGTGCATTCAGTCTCGGTCCACATGTGACACATGCTCTGTATTTGCTTGTTTGAAGCCTGCATGTATACACATGATAATAGATAAGCTTGAGAAAAACCAAGATTTACAGTGTTTGAGTTTAAGTGTAAATCACCTGAGCATTCTGTTAGTCCGAGATAGTCATGCATGGTCCACATTAGAATGCCTTTGATCAAAGCATTCCGTCGACCTGTGTGTCGGCTCATATCCACCACTTCTATGCCAATCCATAATTGTTGTAGCTCTTCCAATAGTGGACGAAGATACACATCCATATTCTTCACTTTATACTGCCCCGGCACAATCAAGTTTAGCCATAGGTGCGCCTTCTTCGTAGTCAACCACGGGGGAATGTTGTAGTTGACGATGACAACAGGCCATACACTGTAAGATGTTGATCTTTGACCAAATGGAGTTACGCCATCCATAGCCAGGCCTAGGTGCAGATTTTGAGCTTCCATGGCAAAATTCGACCATGTTTCATCTATATGTTTCCAGGCTACGCGATCTACAGGAATCCGTAGCACACCATTCGAAGATTTATTCTCCTCATGCCATGATGCTAAGGTGGCCATGGACTTACATTCAAAGAAATGCTTAATGCAAGGAAGCGTAGGAAAATGTCGCAAAACCTTTTGTGGAATTTTTGTTCCGTGGAGATCTACTCGATATCTCTCAGAATCACATTTTGGACACTTCTCCATATCTATGTATTCCCCTCTGAAAAGAATGCAGTCGTTAGGACAAGTGTGGATCAAATTGTAATCCATCCCCACGTTTCATAAGATCTTTCTTGCTGCCTCTCTGGAATCTGGCATCACATTATCAGTTGGCAGTATGTGCTCTTTGAGCAATCTACACAACGAAAAAAATACGGTACAATTGTGTAAAAATCTATCAGATCATTATACATCTAGAGTTTTTTATTAAAGTAAACACATTGTTGCCGATCACCTGAAAAGCACTGTGGCGCTAGTGTCACTCCATCCAAACTTTGTCTGCATGTTGAGAAGAACCAGGAGCGCCCTCAATCTAAAAACATGTGCTCCATCATACAATGGCGTATCGGCTTCACTTTTCATATCATCATAGATAAGCCTTTCTGAATCCATGATCGTCTCGATCATTTCATTGATATTGGGCTCAAACATTGCCTCATTGGGAATGTGGTCTATGTGATCATCCCCCGAGATGTCAGAGGCTACATCTTGTGGCCTCACATATGCTGCTTGAACAAAGCACCTGCGAACCCGTTTATTGGGTTGCAAGATTGCTGCTTGTTGGCCAGCATCAGAGTCCGACGAGTTATAATTGGCAACAACTCGATCTATAATAGATGGATCAAAGTTGCCAAATTCGCGAACGTGCTACAAAGAAACACGTCTTGTCTGTCACACAACATGCTTGCATTGATTACAAGGACATAGGATCCTTGTTGAGAGATAGGTGTTTCGGTTGGACGGCCCCACATCCTCGTCACTACTCATAATGAGGGTAAAAACCTTATAACTGGACAAAGAATTTAATCTTCTATTGGCATTCTCCATCTTTTATCTCTCTCTCTCTCTCTCTCTCTCTCTCTCTCTCTCTCTCTCTCTCTCTTTGTTCACACTGTAAACTACCTCACATGCTCTAGTCATGTCCAATCTTCGCACACCTCGGTCTAGAGGTGCACTTAGATCAGAACCACCGGGTTATAATCTCGTCTTTATTGGTCAATGCCTATATTTGTGGGTACAAGAAATCTGCACACCCACGTCTACATGATAGTGCATGTAGTGGACAAAACCCCTTTGCCTCTTCTCTAGCTATAGCATTTCATAGCATCTTAACATCTTTTCACAGTAGATCTTTGTTCGAGGGATTACTTAACACATTACAAGTTGGCCTCCAATCTGAGTATCATGCCGTTGAAAGCTTTCTAGCTTAAGGTCGCATCCATAGAGAGGAAGAGAGGGATCACCGTTCGTCTAACTCTAATTTTTTTACCGTAATCTCGAAGGTAGACTCCAATATAAAAACTCAATCCAAAATCTAATCTTAAATCTAACCTAATTGAACATGTGGTGATTCGCTCCATTGAAGGGTAAAAGACATACCAATGGGGCTACTAGCTGCGTAGATGTGAATGGGCCTCACTTCATAACACGATTTTGAGTTTCAAATTCGTCATTTGCTCTCCCATGCGCTCTCTCTCTCTCTCTCTCTCTCTCTCTCTAAATTTAATCTTCTATTGGCATTCTCCGCCTTTTATCTCTGTGTGTGTGTGTGTGTCTTTCTCTCTCTCTCTCTCTCTCTCTCTCTCTCTCTCTCTCTCTAAGAAAAGGTAGTCCATCGAACATAAATCTAGATCTAATTTAATCTTAAACTCAAAATAAACCTAAATCTAATCTAATCTATCGTAAATAAACCTAAATCTAATCTAACTCAAAATAAACCTAAATCTAATCTAATCTAACCTAAATAAACCTAAATCTAATCTAACGTAAATCTAAATCTAACTTAATCTTAAACTCAACATAAACATAAATTTAAATGTAATCTAACTTAAATTAAATTTTAACATAATCTCTTTCTCTCTTTGTTTTCTCCCCTTGCCTCTCTCTTTCGTCTTCTCCCCCTCTCTCTCTCTCTCTCTTTGGTTTTTTATTCACTCTCTTTCTCTTTGTTCAACAGGTCTTGAGTTCAACTCCTCGTCGGCTAGATCTTTAAGGTCTCTCGGGATAGTTTCCTACGACAATAAAACTCTCTTCTTCTCGGGTGTGTGTGTGTGTGTGGGTGTGTGTGTGCCAATAAAAAGAGGAAAATGGTATAACCTTTCTATCACCCAAGTGTGGTAGATTGGCTATGCCATTTCCCTCTTGAATAATAGGTCTTGAGTTCAACTCCTCGTTGGCTAGATCTTTAAGGTCTCTTGGGATAGTTTCCTACGACGTTAAAACTCTCTTCTTCTTGTGTGTGTGTGTGTGTGTGTGTGGGGGGGGGGGGGGGGGGGGGGGTGTGTGTGCCAATAAAAAGAGGAAAATGGTATAACCTTTCTATCACCCAAGTGTGGTAGATTGGTTATGCCATTTCCCTCTTGAATAACAGGTCTTGAGTTCAACTCCTCGTTGGCTAGATCTTTAAGGTCTTTTGGGATAGTTTCCTACGACGTTAAAACTCTCTTCTTCGTCTCTCTTCTCTCTCTCTCTCTCTCTCTCTCTCTCTTTGTTTTACATCTTTCTCTCTCTCTCTCTCTCTCTCTCTCTCTCAATGTGCGTGTATATGCATTCTTTGTTTATGCATGTGTGTGTGTGTGTGTTTTGTTTATGCATGTGCTCTCTCTCTCTCTCTCTCTCTCTCTCTCTCTCTCTCTCTCTCTCTCTCTCTCTCTCTCAAAAACACAATGTGTGTGTGTGTGTGTGTGTGTGAGAGAGAGAGAGAGAGAGAGAGAGAGAGGAGAGAGAGAGAGAGAGAGAGGAAGGGAACATGAGAGAGAGGATAGGGAAGGAGCATTCCCGACTCTCCTTCCTCTCCTCGTGTATGTGTGTGTGTGTGTGTGTGTGTGTGTGGAGAAGAAAGAGAGAGAGAGAGAGAGGGAGAGTGCGGGTTACCTCTTTGCTTGCTTGAGCGTCGAAAACTCAGATATGAGATCTGAGTTTTTCGGTGCTCTCGGTTTATTTTTTACCCCTGTCGACATCGCTATGAGCGTTGTTATGTTACAAATAAACTAGCGACGCCCATAGCGAAGCCATGAATTTTAACTTTTAAGCATCGCACTACGAGCATCGCTGATGTGAAGTACCTCTTGTAGTGTATGCTGACCAAGTTGTCAACTTCTTCTTTTAGAACATTGAGCATCAAGCTATAGACTGCTCCGTCTTGACCTTTGTACTATCTTTGACTCAGTTCTCCAATTTGACTTGCTTCTATCAGTTGATCTGTTGGATTATTCACTATAAACCATGTACAATGACCCTAATTGTATATGCACTAATTGTATGGTTTGCTGACTTGTGTAAATGTCTGGATAACCACTTGGGTCAATTTTTTGGACTTCTCTGCACCTCATCTTTGAGCTTGCAATACCTAGCTCCACCAAAATTTGTGAATATCTGGGAGTTCTCTAGATCTGGCTTTATTTTGATCAATAATATCTTGGCTCTTGTGTTACTGTTTCTGCTCATTATATACCTATGGCCTTTTGAATTTGCATTTAAAACCTTGTCTCCACTGTAACCATATAGCTGTAAAATTTGCTCTTTCGCCCTTGTGCCTATGTCGCCACTGCTACTGACTAGCTCTGGTCCACTTGAACTCTTGGCTTGAATTGAATCTGTGCTGGATTGGTTTGTAAAAACTACCTCCTAGAAGATTTTGATGCTGCTTGGTCAAATTTCTCTTGCTTCGGCTCGACAAAACTGCTTGGTCAAAGTACTTTTGTAGTTGACCGCTCTTTAGATTCACAAGGGTTGGGTAAACTCTAGCTTGAATGTATCAAACTTGACTACGATCTTTAAAACAATGAAAATATGGCCCTTGGATAGCCTGTCCTACAATCCAATGTGATGTGTGTTTGTGGTCGTCCAATTCTAGACCCAATTTGCAATGCAATTACTTGCACTCGCCAATTTGTGGCTTGCACAATGACTTCTAGCTAATCGAATGGATTACAGCCGCACTTTTCAAAATTGGGCTAGAACACTAATATTCTTGGCCAAAACGGCTACCAACTGACTGTTGATGAATCCCCTATTTCTAGGTCTAAATCCTCACGAGTTTTGCAACTCGAACTTGCCAATTTTCACCCAAAATCTGTTATTCTCACCCCTGAATTGCAATTTCGACGCGTGAACAATTCCCTAACGGCTAAATTTTACTCAAAATTCAATTTAGTTTCAAACTGAGCTTCATGTGAATGTATTCTAACTAGTCAGCTTTCAACACAATTTCAATTTCCCCATTTTGTGCAGTTTCATTTTCACTCGGTTCATTTTCTGCTCGCTTTTGAGAAATTTTGATTTTTTTTGCGGCTCACGGCTCACTTCGTTCTCTTTTTCTCCCTTTTTTGGTTTCTTCTGGCTTTTCTTGCTTGATTCGCTCGCTTCGTCTCGTTTTCTCGTCTTGTGATGTGAATATTTGGCAACCTTTTTTGCTTTTTCGATGCTTTTTGCTTTTTCGCCCTTTTTTGACTCCTTCCCTTATTTTTATTATTTTTTGTGAATTTTGAGTTTTCTATTTTATTGGTATTTTGTGATTTTTTATTTTTAAAGACTTTTTTTGAATTTGGTAACTTTTATTTATGAATCTTTGTTTTTTTGTGATTTTTTGAGTAATTTATATATATATATATATATATATATATATATATATATATATATATATATATATATATATATATATATATATATATATATATATATATATATAAATATATATAAACATATATATATGTTTTTGTGAAGCTTTTCTTGAAATTTTTAATGAATTTTAGTCGACTTTTCTATTTTTTTGTGAATTTTTAAAACCTCTTTTTTATGTTTATGGATTTTCTTGGCTTTTTTATTGTTTTTTATGGAGTTTTTAAATTTATTTTTAACTTTGTATTTTTTCTATTTTTTCTTGTTTTTGTGTTTTTTTAAACTTTACTCTTTTCTTTTTAAACTTTATAAAAAACGGTCGTGGACTTATTGAATAAATCTATGAATATAAAATTACAAATTAACTAACTAAGTCTAATTCTAACCTTACCTAACTTACCTCGCTGAGCTGGAGTCGACAAGGCGATGATGACAGTGATCCTTATACGATGACAGCACCGATGGCGGGCATTGAATGCAGCGATGGCGACAAAGATGACGTAGACCATGAGGCAACACTGCTCAATGTGACTGCTGCAAAGCAGAGCGCGAGGGAGTGGACAATGGGCTGTCAACACAGGAGAGCAGAAGGAGAGAAGGCATTGGTGACTCTGCACATGCATAGAGAGAGAGAGAGAGAGAGAGAGAGAGAGAGAGAGAGAGAGAGAGAGAGAGAGAGAGAGAGAGAGAGAGAGAGAGAGAGAGAGAGGGTTTTTGTGTGTGTGTGCGCGAGCTTGGGGTGGGCAACGGCCCGTGGACGAGTACGACAAGGGAAAAAGAATGTGCTTTGTAAGGCTTGGGCCTTTTGGTAGCTTCTGTTAGCTGGCGTCAGCTTAGTTAACAATATGTTAGAGAGAGAGGAGAGGGGTGGGAAATAGACATTTTAGACTATTGGGTTAAAATAGACTATTTTCAAATACAAAATATAGAAATGGCATTTTTTCGAATCCCAGCATAGGCCTTTTTGCCCTCTCTTTTAGGCTTGGTCAAATTTGGCTTAAGCTTTAAACATTTCCTTAAACTGCAAAATAAAGAGGCCCTCCTATACCCCATTCACTTCCTAATATAAAAAGTGATCCTATCAAACCTTTAGCCAAGGTGATAAAGTATTTTTATGAGTTAGGCTAGAAAGAAGTAATCTATCCCTAGGAAAATTCACAAAGCTTAGCTCCAGATACTGTGGTCCTTATGAAGTAGTCAAATTACTTAATGATCAGGCATATAAGCTAAAGCTATCTGAATACCTCAAGGTTCATGATGTATCCCATATCATTTTTCAAAAACCGTATATTTTGATTCCCAGTCATGTCATGCCTAGGGTAAGACTGGCCAAGCCAAGGGCCATGACACACATGCAGTACATTGGAGATGATCACGTGTTAGTCCCCACTGTCTCATATTTGTATCACAACACAATTACAAACCAAGTTTGGGTACACGTGAGTATCACACGTGCAATTGTAGTTTTCAAGTTGTTTTTCATAGAATTCATCGTGAAGACATAATTGCAATTTTGAGAGTTATTCTAGCAAGAATCCTAGGTTTAAACCCCCTTTCAAAGATATTCGGTCCCTTAAAAACGTATTCTGAGTTGCAGAGAGTAAAATACTCTACGGATGCCTCAAGATATATCATGTGGATTTTTCCTTGTTTTTGCTTACGAAAAGAGCTTGTTTCACATATTTACATGTTTGTCGAGCTTTCATGTAGTGTGTAGAGCACTTTCTTGAGGCAAAACAACCTCTATGTGTTGAATTTTACACTTTTGCTCTCACATGCATGTGCATGTAAGTAAATACATTGTGAATTCAATAACTTTTGTGTTGAGACTTTTGCGTATGCAAATACGGTTTTTTCACACTTGTGTGATTTGTTATTTTGTAAGCATAATAATGATTTCTTGTTTTCTGATATATGCATGTGTATATTCTCCTCTCACATAGAGTTTTTAAAAAGCTCTTGCATCGCATGCACACAATTTCTTTACGTTTTTCTAAGTTTCATGGAAACTTGGAAGAGGCAATGCATTGTGTGTCAAAGCACATCTATTTTAATTTGCACCTTTTTATGTATGCATGGAATGCACTTTGTGTGCATGGAAACAATGCTTTCTACACATATTCATATGTATGATGCATCCATACAAAGTTGAAGCAATGAAAGTTTCCATGTTGCATTTATCAAGCTTTGTGATGCTAATGTTTGAATTAGGGTTGCAGAGAAACGCACACAGCTTGGAGAAGACGAAGGAAGCTCAAGACACACAATAGAGAGTGTGTTACTTAGTGTGCAATGGAAAGATAGATAGCCCTAGAGTGATGGGCGTATATACAATGCTCGGGGGAAAAAACCTCCTAAAGAGGGAAAAAATGCCCCGGCGGTCCTAGTGTGTTCACACACATCACTACCACATGTATATGGTAACAAATCCCCCCTGGAGTGATGCGGTGAACGAGAGCTGGCACATGAGTAAAGGGAAGTGCCATGCCCTTAGGACATGATCAATCCAGAAAGGGGAGTAAGCCCAAAGCTTTGCAGAAAGCTTCAAGCTTCTCACGAGCCAATGCCTTTGTGAAAAGATCTGCAAGGTTGTCCTGTGTTGGCACATAAGCCAAGCTGATCTCTCCTCTTGAGAGCCTCTCCCTGACATAGTGGTAATGCACCTCAATGTGCTTTGTGCGAGCATGAAAAACTGGGTTCCTCGCAACTACCAATGCGCTCTACTGTCAGTGTAGATAGTGTTGGCAGTGTCATGTCCAACACCCAAATCAGCCATAAGGCGTCTGAGCCATACACACTCAACCGTAGCTGTGAAGACTGCCCTATACTCAGCCTCACGCCTCGAAGTGGCCACAATAGGTTGCTTCTTGCTCAACCATGATATACATGAACTGCCAAGCATGAAACAAAAACCACTTGTGGACACTCGCGTGTTAAAACAACCAGCCCAATCCGAGTCCGAAAAAGCATGTAAGTCTGGCGGCAATGATCCCCCCTTGGGATAAAACAAGCCAAGATGTAAAGTGCCACTAAGGTAGCGGAAAATCCTCTTGACAGCCTGCCAATGCTTAAACCCTGGGCTATGCATAAATCTGCTTACTTGTGAGACTGCAAACTAAATATCTGGCCTCGTGTTGCATACATAAATGAGGCAGCCAATAGCAGTTTGGTAAAGAGTGACATCCGCAGGATCGTTAGCATCATGTAGACTCAACTTCAAACCTGTTTCCATGGGAGTGGCAATAGGTTTGCAATCCTCAAGTCCAAACTTACATAGCAATGTCTCTATGTAACGTTTTTGACACAAGGCAATACCACCATCACACTGCTTAAACTGTATACCCAAGTAATGATGCAACACCCCCAAATCTTTCATCTTGAAAGTAGCATTCAAATCAGCCTTAAATTCAGAAATATGTCTTTCATTTGGTCCAGTGATCAGCAAATCATCGACATAAAGAACCACAATGAGAAGTACATCACCCTCACGCTTTACATACAATGTGCTTTCTGTTGGACTGTTACAAAAGCCTCGTTTGACCAGATGAGTGTCAGCTTTCTCATACCAAGCACGAGGAGATTGCTTCAACCCATAAAGCCTTCTTACATCTGCACACTTTGTCCTCTTGTCCTTTTATGACAAAACCGGGAGGCTGCATTAAATAAACTTCCTCAAATATGTCACCATTCAAGAAAGCAGTAACAATGTCTAATTGATGTACATCCCAACCAAAATGAGCTGCCAATGCACATAGAAAACGCACAGTAATCATACGACAAGTGGGAGCAAAAGTATTTTCATAATCTATGCCTTTTTGCTGTGCATAACCCTTTGCAACAAGTCGAGCCTTATGGCGATCGTACATCACCCTCACGCTTTACATACAATGTGCTTTCTGTTGGACTGTTACAAAAGCCTCATTTGACCAAATGAGTGTCAGCTTTCTCATACCAAGCATAAGGAGATTGCTTCAACCCATACAAAGCCTTCTTACATCTACACACTTTGTCCTCTTGTCCTTTTATGACAAAACCGGGAGGCTGCATTACATAAACTTCCTCAAATGTGTCACCATTCAAGAAAGCAGTAACAATGTCTGATTGATGTACATCCCAACCAAAATGAGCTACCAATGCACATAGAAAATGCACAGTAGTCATATGACAAGTGGGAGCAAAAGTCTTTTCATAATCTATGCCTTTTTGCTGTGCATAACCCTTTGCAACAAGTCGAGCCTTATGGCGATCGATCTCACCATCCGGCTTGCGTTTCAACTTGTAAACCCACTTCGTACCAATGGCCTTTTTGCCAGGAGGCAAATCACATAAAGTCCATGTGTCATTTTCTATAAGTGCATCATATTCTGATTGCATGGTAGCCATCCAATTTTTTGAATTCCGTGCTTCATCAAAAGACAGAGGCTCCTCAACATCATGTAAGCTAGACACAGCCAAAGCATAACAATCTGATGCATAAGATGCATGGCGAGAGCCTGAACGAGTACGACTAGACAAAGGTGCATCCAATTTACTGTCACGCAAAGTGTGCACCAGCCATTTTGGCATACCTCTAGCCTGCTCATTTTCAACCCTTTCCTCATCAAGTACATCATGTACATCTGCATCGGTAATAGACTGATCTGTAACATTTTCAAAAACCCCCATAGGCTATACATTTGCCTCAATGGAACTTACATTCGTATTTCCACCACTGAATAGAGGCAACAAAGTGTCATAAATGTCCTGTGAGCTTACATTGCTATCTCTAGTACAGGACAGCAAGGGCTGAACAGAATCTTCCACAAACACTACATCCCGTGAAACTAGAATTCATTTTGTTTACGGATGATACAACCTGTAACCTTTGCTTTCAGCACTATAACCAACAAAAATACATTTGACAGCCTTATCATTCAATTTTCTACGCTGTGTTTGTGGCACCAAAGCATATGCCAAACAACCAAAAACATGCATGTGCTAAATAGAAGGCTTTCTATCATGCCATGCTTCATATGGAGTAATAGACTGCAAAGCTTTCGTAGGACACCTATTAAGTACATAAGTGGCACACATGATGGCCTCAAGCCAAAAAGAATGCAGCAAAGCTTGACTTTTGACCATACATCGTGCCATTTCTGTCAGTGACCTATTTTTCCTCTCAGCAACACCATTTTGCTGAGGTGTATAAGGTACTGTACATTGGTGTTTTATCCCACGACTAGCCAGGAATGCATTAAATTCATGAGACATATACTCCCCCCCTCGATCGGAACGGAGGGTGCCCATAGTATATTTCGAGACATTTTCAACTATAGCTAGAAATTGTTTGAAGCACATAAAAACTTCAGACTTCGCTAGAAATTGTTTGAAGCACATAAAAACTTCAGACTTCGCTTTAAGCGGAAATACTCAAACATGCCTGGAGTAATCATCAATGAAAGTTACAAAGTACAGGTAATTGCCCAAGGACGGAGTTTGCATGGGCCCACAAACATCACTATGCACAAGCTCCAACCTGCATGTGGCCCAAACTGAACCATCCTTTGGAAATTTAGAACGCTGCATCTTACCCAAAATACAGCCTTCAAAAACATGTTTGACAGGTGCTTCAAGAGGCGGCAAAGAAGCAACCATATCAGATTTCTGCAAACGTAGCAAACTGGCAAAATTCAGATGACCAAAACGTGCATGCCAAAGTTTTGCATCTGAAATAGCCATTGAATCTGCAACAATATTTGAAAAATTTTGTCCATACTTGTCATACAAAGTGAGGTTATACAACCCACGACACAAAAGTCTAGATGCAACAATTTCATCACCAAAACTGAGATCATGAACTGTACATCTGTCATCCACAAATTTGACTACAAGTCGAAGTCTAGCAAGTGCGGATACAGACAAGAGATTCTTCTTGATCCCAGGTATATAAAGTGCATCAACAAGTGTGAAGGAACTGCCATTAGCAGCAGTAAGCACAATCTTTCCAACTCCCTGAATTGGATAAGAGGCATTGTTGGCACAAGTGACTGAATTCCCATGAGGGATAGACTCGAGAAAGGTAAACAATTCACGATGTGAGGTAATGTGCTTTGTAGCACCACTGTCGAAATACCACACATGTGAATCTGCAGCAACTGACAAGCATGCATCATGGACAGCAGGATTGTAAGTGCACTCTGTGCTAAAATCCCATTTTGCATCAACATCAGCATTACAGACTCCTTTCACAGAAGACTCAACAATGGCTGCATTTGTAGTGGAACCAGCATTTGCAGTGGAACCACCCTCTTTCTTCGTAGCCTCTTTGGCCTCCAACTTAGGACATGACTTGATCAAGTGATCATTAGCTTTACAATAATGGCAACGCATCTTCTTTTTTTCCTTGTCACCAGAATTGCCCGACGAAGTGCTGCCAGCAGAAGCATTAGGAACAGAAGTTTTGCCACTCGCAGCAGAACCATAAGAAGTGGCTGATTGCTATTACCACCCTTTCTTTGAGAAGCAATAAAAGCCTGTTCAACTGCACGCTGTCTAGTCCTATTTTTTCTGGAAAGCGACTCTTGCAACAGCAATGTGCATAATGCATCAAACTTGAAAAATTCTGGATTTCCTTGGGTCATAAGTCTCCAAGTACTAACAAAAGTCTGGTAAGAATCTGGTAAGGCATCAAGAACAGTCTGCACAAGGGAACTGTCTGAAATGACATCAGCTGCAAAAATAAGCTGCTCATTGATATCCTTGACACTAGCAAGGAAAGTGTCCATATCATCTTCCTCATGCATAATCTTCGACTCCAACTCTTTACGCAGCAAAGCAATTTTAGCCTCATTGCGACTTGCATAAAGACCAGGCAAAATATCCCAAGCGTGTTTTGAAGATTTTGCTGAACGGATGTGAGGAACAATGGTGCGCTTCACAGACAACGCAATCAATGCATGAGCCTGCACATCCTTAACATCCCAACGAGCTTGTTCTGTCGTAGGCAAAACAACTCTAACAACAACAATCCTTGCAGCAAGCCCTGCAACATCCTCAACATCGCCTACATCCTCAGAACCAGGACGTACATCAATGCCCTGTTCAATATTCCAGACGCCCTTTGACACAAGAACGTGTTGCATCATATAAGCCCACATAGGGTAATTGTCCCCATCGAGCCTGTCCTCAGCAACAAACATCTTGAACACATCTGTGTTGTTGTTGTCAGCCATGGTAAATGCTGCACCTGATGTGAAAACTGCCTGAAAATAGGAGAAACGGAGCGGGAACAACACGTGCTATATAGCACAAACCGTAGAAGACTAAAGAAACCTGTTATGCAGAAACAACACTGACAGAAATTCTGCACAAAATGACGAAATAGTCTGTAGTGGAAACGGAGGCCGAAATGAGCCCGAATCAGAAATCTGAGCAGACTCAGCTCTACAAGCCTACCCGAAATATTTGTCGACCTGCGAACGCTCGCCAAAGCTCACTGAAATTGGAGAAAGTGAGCAGGCGTGTACTGGAGCAGCTGGTGACTAAGCCTGGGAGGACGCAACCTGCTCTAATACCAATTGCTGGAATTTGGGTTGCAGAGAAACGCACACAGCTTGGAGAAGATGAAGGAAGTTCAAGGCACACAATAGAGAGTGTGTTACTTAGTGGGCAATGGAAAGATAGATAGCCCTAGAGTGATGGGCGTATATACAATGCTCGGAGGAAAAAACCTCCTAAAGAGGGAAAAAATGCCCCGGCGCTCCTAGTGTGTTCACACACATCACTACCACATGTATATGGTAACAGCTAATGGTAGGTACATTTAGTTCATGATGATAATGGCTTATCAAGGAATTTGTTTAGTTCTTATGCACTCCACCCAAAATGGTCATAAGGCAATCATGCAGTAGTTTCCAAGGGGAATCCCTTCCAAGGCCTAGCCATTCAAAATGGGAACATTTATTATTTGGAGCAAGCTTTCCAAACGAGCATGATTTCTATTTTGCATACTTTATGATTCTATAGCCAAGGAGCCAGTTAGAAACCATTAAGTTGATAAACACACGATTGTACATGGTGAAGCAAGGCTTCTACACATATGAGGCATCTTGCAATGCAAACCCACCACGAGGTAATACGAGTTCCAATGCCAAGGGTAGTGATTCCTAAAAATCGATAAATACGTCAACTTTAAGTTTTTAATTTTGAACTTAGCCAATATTGTAGAACTTTTACTATGCCAACTTGACAAGCAAAGGTTGCTTCAGTCAAGAAGAGTTTGGGAATTACCTGAAATTTGGTAGTAAATTTCCCTTAGCTATCTCCTTTGAAGATTGGGTGATCTTCTAAGATGAGGGGTTTCCCATAGCTGTAATCTTTTGCTTGATAACAATTGAAGATGGTATATTTTCTTGTGATTATTTTACATGACTACATCGATGGGCAATTTATATCATTGGCTCTATGCACAAGGTGCAGCCAATATAGATGATGCTTTCCGGTGGTAGCAAGTAGGCATGGCCTCTCTATCAAGCAAAAATTCATGCGATGACATGAATCTACTAGGAGAGCCTCAAGACAGGTAATCTCTTTTTTCAGACACCAAAGGAAATACCTTTTTTGGGTGTTGGGACTCTTTGTCTTCTTTTCATGGGGAGATATGATTATATCCAGATCCTATTGTGAATAAGATTCCAACTTGAGAGGATCTGATGTACAATTCCACCTTGAGAGGATCTATTGTTTAACTTGATCCAGTTGTGGATAAGATTCCAATTTGAGAGGAGCTCATGTTTAGTCTATAGCACTAACTATGTCTATAGGAGTGGTATTTCTAGGGATATGACCCAGATAACGCTAAATCACTCCAAATGGTTGAGGGTCACATATTGGCCTCTTTACACTTGTCCTGGAAATTAGTTTTCATCTACCAAGGGGTAGTGGACTATTAACTATGCTAGTTCAAGCAGTTTTCATGAAAAATCTAACCAAGGAGTTTGAAATTGTAGAATCTAACCAAGGGATTTAGATTCCTAAGGCAACACCCAAGGCTGCCAATTTGATATTGCTTGATTTTTTCTAATCTTCATTTTTAGTGTTTAACATGTTAAAGACATACTGGGTCATTTTAGGCTGGCTTTTTTATAATGTACTTTTCGAGTTTGAATAGTGCACTTGAGAATCCTAGCATGTGGATGCTATTTTCAACCTACACGTAATCATATGATTAGGTTTCATTTCATTTTTGAATATGCTTTGATCCAGTTTCCTAAGTAAAATGCATATTCTAGAATGCATTCATCCCTTTTTCTCTTTAGACACATGACAAGGTTATGTAGGAGCAAAGAATTTTGGGACAATAGTGTACCAGATACATTTTTGTAGTTATGAATCTACATGATAGGGTTTTGTTTGGCACTTTTTGTTAGTCACAACAAGGGTGCAACATGGTCTAGAACTCATGGGGTTTGGTTCAGGCATGAGTAAGGTTTATGAGGGTCCCTCTCACTCATGTCATTGAGTGTTGACAGTTATATCCACACACAAGTACATCTTGTACTTGATGGATGTCATACTTCTTAATGTCATTATATGAGACATATTCCACATGTTAAGAATATGAGTCTCTAAGAATGACACTGGTGCATCTTGACTTAATTAGGTGTCACAACAAAGTCCCAAGGTGCTAGTCAAATCCGTTTCGCAGACGTTTTTGAGCGTGTAGTATCAATAACAATTTTAGTGGCAAAAAATTGTTGGGTACCTAGAAGACTTGCTAAGGTTACAGGTGTTGTTGAACAACATCAACTATCCATTTTTTTCCGCATAAATGTTTAGTAGGCTTCCCCATTGGAAGAGGAGTCCACTAATAGTTGTGGTTACATGCATAATGAGAAAAAAAAGTGCATCAAAAGAGGATCCCTTGGTCAATGTGATGAGGTCATAGGGCCCAAAAAAAAAGATCTTTCAGGGTTTTGACCCATTTCAGATAGCGAGACAGGACTAGGTCTTTAGTTTAGGCCTATAAACCCAAGCCATTGCTAATGGTGAGAGCTTATTCCCTAGATTTTTCATGTTAGGAACTTTATTTTCCATTAGGCCTAGAGAACTTTCAAGGACCCCATCATGGATTTTATCTACGAGGGTTGAGGACCTCACTAGTTTCTTACTAGCCTCTTATTCTATAGACAAAGAAGAATAACGTTGGTAGATGGGTTAGTGGTTGTCCAATGAGCAACTTGACTACTACCCTAATAGTAACGTGATGGTGAAAATGATGGCTTGTGGTGATCCTCAGCCTTATTATGGGAGTCCTTTAGGGACACCTTGATTCTAAGTGATTCTTCATTTGAGGATAGGTACCCTTAGAATTTCTGGCACCATAGTCCATTGAGATAGCGTATATTGAGTGTGGCTTGATTAGCCTTTGTGGCAATGTGATATCTTTGCAATTAGTTATTGGTCCAAACTCAAAAGAAAGGGTTTTTGTTCCATGGTCTTTTTCCCACAACACCAACTATTGTTTGTAAAATCCATCTTGTATCTTATTAGAGTCTTCATTTTCAATATCTCTTGTCTAGTCACTATGTGGCAACTAGCCATGTGACTTCCATGTGCACTTGATGTGTTTTATAAGAGTACAAATGAGGTGTTCATCATGCCAAAGTATTCTTACATTCATGGCTTGGTCCCCCTTTGAAGGGGATTATTTAGGAGCTTCTCAATATCCTCACATGCTTCTACTACCTAGCTACACTATCTCTACTTAAGAGCACTTCTTGTAACCTCTTTTGGAAGTTCATTATTATCAATCTCTACTTCATCTTGGTTATCTCTTGTGTATTGTTTCAATAATCATTACATTAATCACTATGCTTGCTACACAAAATAGACCACCCTAGATTAATAGCTCAAGAATTACCTCATGTAGAGAATGAGCTAGGTAATAAAAGAGTGCTAGTAACTATGTTCAAGGTAGATGACTAGATTCCAATCATTGATGTAGAATGCAAGATCAAGAAGAATTGAAAAATGATTAAATATATTGTCACTATAGATGGAGGAGCAAGAGTGAATTTCATGTGAGAGGGAGTTAGAGTGAAGCTAGGTATGAGCATGGTACCATTCGCATTGAGAATGGCTTTTGAGATGGTGGCCCAATCTTCAGAGATGGTGGATTAAATACCTATGAAGGTTGGAGGTGTGAAATTTTTGGCCTTTTTCTTGGTTTTGGATTTGGGTAACATCTATAGTTTGCTGCTAAGCAGATCATGGCTCAAAGCAGTGAGAGCCATACATGACCACTAGATTAATGATCTTACTATGAAAATGGGAAAAAAGGGTGCATTAGTAGCACCAAATTCAATTAATAAGGTTACCATGCACAATGATACTTAAGTGTAGCCCATCATATCTATAAAGCAAGCACTTAGAGAGTTGAGAGTGTTAAATATTATTCCAATGGCTTCCCTGGATTTAAATCAATCACTGTTGATTTGATGATGGAAGATCCATAGCCAAGGTTTTAAGTTCATTTTACAATGAGCCAATAGGCCACTAAGGAGTTGGCACCCTTGAACATATGAAGCAAGCCATATGCACTTGAGGAAATAGAGTTGGGCATAATTTAGAACCCATAGACACATTCAAAGTGAACAAGTATAATTTTAGAAGCATTTAGATATAAAAAAACTATTCAAAGAATACAAGGATAGATTTGCATGGCATTAATATGAACATAAAGGGAATAGATCCTATTGTTTGTCAACATATGATTTCATTTAAGATTGACACCAGGACCATTAGGATGCAGTGAACGTAAAAGAGGAGATTGATAGTTTTTGCATAGTAGGGTTTATAGCCAAGGATGTGAGTATTGATTCGCTATTCCCTATTGTGGTAGTTCCTCAGGAGAATGCAAAGCTACGAGTGTGTTTGTACTTGAGGAAGATAGATGATGAAACTTTCAAGGATCCTTTTCCTTTACCCTTCTTTGATATGAGGCTAGGTAGTACATGAAATGCATCGTTTTTTTAAATAGGTACAATGGATACAACCAAATAGCATTGACACTTTGACGATAGAGAAAAAATAAATTTTATCATGGAATGAGGAGAATCATATCTAGTGATGATTTTTTATCTTTCTAAAGCTCCATCCACATTATAGTGAACCATGGTGAAAATCTTATCTCTAAAAAGTTATGCCAATATATGTTTATGGTTCTTCTATGTATTTTGCAATGGTTAAACACTTTGAATGTTTGATGCTAGTATTTAATGGTGGTGTAGGGAGAAGAGAGTGAGATTGAACACTTAAAATTGTGTGTTTTTAGTCTTCAAAGGCTTATCACTATGGCATGTGGTTTCTAACAAGGGAATGGAGATGGTTGATGAAGTTAAAATCAAGGTAGTTATGGAAGTTGAACCAACAAATCTTGCAAGTGAGGTCACCAGATTTTTGGGGTATGCACAAAGGTTTTTTGAGAAATTTGATACACCTTATGCACTTACAAAGAAGGATACTTAGTCTCATTGTTCTAGTGTGTGCAAGGAGGCTTTTTAGGCTTTGAAGTAGCTCATCACTACTCAACAAATATTAAGGAAGCGAAGATTAGACACCATTTTCCATTTGCATGTGAATTCTTCAAGAATGTCCTTGGGAGCCATTTTGGCACTAATGGTGACTTGGAAATTAGGTTAGTGGATTCTTTTTTATTGTTGAGAAGGGTTGCACTACTATTGAAGAATAAATGTTTGAGATGGTCTACTTTGTAGAGAAGTTTCATCCCTATGTATTGGGTAGTAAGATTATTTTCTTTATAGATTAGCATGCATTACTGTTCTTTGCAAAAGGTAGAAATTTGGAGAGGAAATTTCCATGAGCTAGCAACTACCAAGAGGAGACAGACTGGAGGACCACTCTTGAGTCCAAGTTTGAACCGAGCATGGAATCTTGACTAGCAATTGCCTTGGAATCATGCATATAAATTATGAACTATAAAGTATTCTTGTTAATTATAAGCTTCTAGACTAGTTAATAATATAGTTATTAATGTGATGGATGAACTTATTTTCTAGATTATCCAATCAGCGTAGAGGGCCAACCCATTGGGCTAAAATCAACTCCACATATCTTAGAAATTTTTGGGATAAGTATAAAAGGTAAACTCTTCCCACTTCTCTTGGCTTTGCCTTCTTGAAAGATGCCAAATACCCCCCCCCACCCCTTGTTTCTCTTTGTCTTTGAATTTCTTTTTGTTTGAAATCCCAAGGTAATTTAAATGCTAAGTTCCTATTTAGTCTTTAATCCATTAGGATGGTGAGGCAATTGGGTCATCATTTCTAATGTTTGGATAGATTGCCCCTTGTGAAATTTATTGCTAGATTTGCATGAGAAATTTTCCTCATCGTCGATGGTCTCTCATAGCTGCATTTGGTCTGGGTAGTAGACCTATCAAAGAGGTTTAGAAGGTGAACTTCTCGGGTCATCATTTGTATTGTTGGGACACATTCACTCCCATGCATTCCATCACACAATTGTTTGCATCAAGTATCCTCCATGGACTATACTAGCACAATTCAGTTTGGTAGGAGCCTATGTTGAAGAGGCATATAAGGTAAAGTGCTTGTGTCATCATTCCAATTGCTGGAATATATTTCCCCTCATGCACCTCATCATCATGTTTCTAATGTTTTTAAAGGTATTTTTCTTTGTTTTTGAATGGTTTTTGTGCTTACATGTTTATTTTTATGGTTGAATACACTTTAGCTCATTTTGTGTATGGTTGATAATGTGCAGGCTACTCAACAATGGTTGATTCAAATTGCACTACTTTGATCATAGAAACAATGGAGAGGGGCGTTTTGACATAGATTTACACTAACGAGGAGCTTTTGAACTCAATTTAAAAAAAAAACTATGTAAATTTTTGAGGAAAGAGGGTTAGTTTTGTTCAAAGTTTGAAAATGTGTGAGGGGGTTATTTCTAGACATCAACCACAAGTGATGGTACCTAGGAATCTTTCAAGTACAAACCCAAAGCATGGTTTATTCCACCATAATTCAGTTTTCTTATGATGCATTGTAGGTAAATCAAGATAATTGAATTTATTAGCAATGCCTTATGGCATAGGTTTTTTCAGTGTAGAATTTTAAAATTCTAATATTGCTAGCACGTCCAAAGCATGCCAAAATCCCAATCTAGACTCGTGGATCATGTTTGTAAGGAAAAACTACTACTTCTTGGATTGTATTGGCTAGGAGATAGTGAGGGTAAGATAATAAGGATAATGCGCACAAGCAATAGAATGAAAGGAGATTAGATTAGGTTTTATTAGCCTTCAAATAGTCTTACGTACTATTCAGACACAAAGTGGCCGCCCATGTTGGGCTGACCCAAAAATTACCCGCTTCAGCCAAACTGGGGTATATTCATAGGCAATGGGATCTCTTTGATACAACATGGTGGTTATCACTGGATTAGCACTTATGATTTGTTGGGGTTAAGGCCCACTAATTGGATGCCCACGTCCATTACTAACCCATCTAAACTTATTCATTTATATACAATAGAATAAGAAGTGGTGAGGCATCATTATCCTCACTCCAAGCTTCTCCCCCTTCCCCACATGCACACACGCATCCATGCATGCTCTTCACAAGTGCTATCAGAGCAGAGGTTGTTATCTTTTTGCTCCCGACATGCATGCACAAACTCTGTAGAGGACTAAGGCTTGCAGCCTTAGCAGGGAGAGGAGTTCCATTGAATACTAAAAACTAGAGCTTCAAATAGATTTACACATAGTGCTAGCAGAAAAAATCCGCAACGCTATGAAGAAGGCAACCGATAGTGCAAATTAAATAAAAAAGTAGCCTTGGTGTAACTTTTTTTAGCACTAATTGCGAGAAGAATAAGTGCAATAAGCTAATAGCAAAAGATAAAATTAATCAAATTGGCCATTCAACATAACAGTGGTGACTTGTAGATAGGTAGCACTAGTAAATATTTTGAAGACTCCTTTGGTATAGTGCAAGGAAAAATAGGCAACCAACAAGTGCTAGCAAAAATCTCATAGCAGTGCAGTAGAGAACAATGGATAGGTAGATATATAGATAGATAGATAGATAGATAGATGGATAGAATGGATAGATGGATAGAGAGAGAGAGAGAGAGAGAGAGAGAGAGAGAGAGAGAGAGAGAGAGAGAGAGAGAGAGAGAGAGAGCTAATGATTTTGAGCTCTTTATATTCTAATAGAGAGGGTGTGTGTGTGCAAAGATACACACATACAACAATGAGTAGAAAAGAGACCAAGGTGTGTCGTTAGACACACACAAACACACACACAACAATGATTCCCTTGCCCATCAACATTGGATACAATCACACACTCTCATTTTTTGCTTCAACTACTTCAACATCGGCGAGGCACTTCCATTTGGTGGTAGAATTAGGCATCAGCACCCAGCATCTTCTCAACATTGATGACTGATTTTCCCTGCTTGAGACATCGGTTTCTCCTTTGACATTGACATGTGTGCTCTTCCATAGAGGAATGACACCCAACATTGACATCATCATCGACTTTGACAAAGTCAACTACAGATTCTCTTACGCTCTCTGGCATTGTACAGAGCAAGACAGAGAGACAACTTGTTGATAGTGGGAGGAAGGTTACATATGGACATTAGCAACAATTCTATGTGTTTTGGAGGGCAAATTTGGATTGCCATATGCGTTTTTGGCCAAGATGTATGTTCCTTGTGATATTTCTTATGCATAGCCATTGATGGATCAACTTCTTTTGACAAAGCAAATTTGTGAGCATCTTTAACCGTTTATAGGTATTTTGGTTCCAGAGTGGGAGTTTTATGTGTATGGATTATGTGCATGTTGGCAGAGATTTTGTGTTTGAGCTCTATTGAGAGTGTTTACTCCGCACAGAAAGCTGAGTTTTAAGGTTTTTTCTTGCCCACTTGTTGGCACTTGTTTGAGCACATACACTTCATCTTGCTTTGGTTTTACAACCTATGTACGTTGTGTTGTGGATACTGTCATTGTAAACTATTGTGGAGCCAATTTTGGCCTGATTTGGCAATCCTGGCTGTTTTTAGAATTCGGCTTGAAAGAGCCCTTTTTGAGACTATGGCTAGTAATGTATGCATAGATTTTTGCGAGGTCGTTGCATGAGGTTCGAGCAGTGGGGACTAGGCTACCCACTGTGAGGTGGATTAGGTTTTTGGATATCCCTAATTGTGTCCTCGCTAGAGGATATATATAGAAGGGTATAGGTTCTTTGATGCCAAGTTGTTCGATAATTCTTTTCAGCAGTATATGCCAATGGATGCCCTATCAGCACTCTTTTACAGTGTATACTTAAAAAAAAAAAAGTTTTTCTTGAGATTTTAATCTCTGGACAGAGGAGACTCCAAAAAATTTCACAAATTTTTTGCCATAAATTCCTAGTCTCACTCTCTTGTGTTTGCTCTTATCAGTCATGGTTGGACCTTCCAAGAAAGAAGAGTACTATATCAAGTAATTTGATGGCACAAACTTCATTATATGAAAGTAGTGTATGCTTGATTTTTTGTTCAATAAGGGCCTTGCAGTGCCATTGAAAGAGCATAAAGAGGGTGTTTACACTGATGATTAGAGGAAGGAGCTTGATGCTCATGCTATGGTGATCATTTTCTTGCACCTTGGTGAGTCTATCTTCTTTACCATTATGGATAAGACCAATAAAAAGGAATTATGAGAGTCGTTATGTTTAGTTTGGGATGGCAAGAGTGCCTCAAACAAAGCTTTACTTATGAAAAAGCTCATGTGTTTGAACATGAAAGAGAGCATCACTATTAGTTCACACTTGAATGAGTTCAATCTTATTTTTGTAGCTTACATTGACTGGACTCCATGTTGATAATGAAATGAAAAGCCATTTTCTTGGTATGTTATTTGCCTACATTATGGAACATCTTTAACACTACGACTAGTAACTTTGCCCCAAAGGAAAATCTTGTTTTTAGTGATGTTACTAGTACTGGTAGGTTCTCGAATTTATTGGATGGAACCTACTCAGATTCCATTTGGTGCAAGCTTTCCCTTCATAATTATCCATCAAAACTAAGATGCATGGATTTGAACCCAAAGCAAATGGTGCTTTAACTCTACGGTGCCAGCCTAAGCCATCCGGATGCATGCCCACGGTGCGACTGGTAGGTTCGTTGTCTTTAAAAAAAATTATTCGCCTCCTCGTGCCCTATTACATCTAGCTCTGCCTATGCAGCTGCAGTGGCTTCCCTCGCGTCCCAAGCCCCATGCATTCTACTCCCTCCGCCTTGCTAGTGAGCATGACTCCGCCGCCAATGCATCCCAATTGCTGCCATTTTTATTGCTTCTGAGAGGGCATCGCCCAAGATTCGACCTATTAACAATTTGTTTAAAAATCGTTGGTGCATACTAGTGCTTTGCTCATGAAAGAGATTGGACATCACTCTCTTGACACTAGTGAGCATAGTGATACATATATGGCTAGTGATGGTCGCAATAGGGAATTTTGGAGGTCAATTGGAAAACTCGTGTGGTAAAAGAGAAGGTTTTCTTTTCAACCGCTCAAAAAAGGGTACTTCCAAGTGGATTCCTTGGAGAAGGTCATAACGGCCATGATGATTGAGGGAATGTCTCTTTTCCATTACATAGAATTCACCTTGTTATATTGGAGGGAGTTTCTTCTCCAAATGATGTATGCACTTGGGACTAATGGCATTCTTCTCTTTCGTTTCTTGATTTTCTTGCACTGTGTATTCATGGATTCTTCCTCCACCCCCTCAAACCTCCTCACCAAATGACATAAATATCATCTACACATTGACTTGGATCTTGAATATGAGCGCCATTACACAAGCGAAGTAAAAGAAACATCTACACATTGACTTGGATCTTGAATATGAGCCATTACACAAGCGAAGTAAAAGAAACACAATAGTAACACCCACTAAAAAAGAAACACTCAGAGTAGAGGGAGAAAAACATGTAGATAAATGGACAAATGGCTCACTCTATCCTTTGAATCCAATGACCAATGCCTCCCCTGCATTTACAAATCCCACTCCTTTATTGACCTTTGCAGGTGATGGAGAGAATGGCTTGCTTGGCTATTGCAAAGCTCTGATTGGAAAATTAGAAATTCAGAAAAAGCATAGCTCATCATCAAGCAAATGAGATTCTACGACTTTCTAATTTGCATTGTGAGGACTAAAATACCATTTTGCAGTGCACACAGGAAGTAAAAGTCTTGCAAGAAAAGGTGCGGACCTTCCAAATGAAAGATACAAGCTTAGGTGCTCATGTGCGAAAGAAGAAGCTACGGAATCTTGAAACCTTGAAGGTTGGCTCCGGCAGTCTTAAGAAAAGAATCCAAGCTTTGAGGTGAGGATTGTGAACCTTCTAATTTATTTCACCTTTACATGGTTTTTTCTTATGGTAGTTATGCTTTCTTTGTAGACATGCTATATACCCAAACAAAGAAAACATAGATCCGATGGCCAATGTAGGAAGCAATTGAAGCCATTGATAACTAGTTGTCTTGCAAAGGATATAATATATGCCAAAAAGTTTAAGGTTTTGCAACGGGATTTTTGTTGACTATTTTATTTCAAAGAATGCAGTGCCTGCCAATGAAATACAGGGCACACTTGACTCCCTTGTAATGAGTAAGAGAGGGTACTCAGCTATTCACCAGTCTAACTCCTCCCTGTTTGTTAAGAAGGGAATAAAGTCTAAACTATTACCAACAGCAACAAGTGTCTAGAAAGAGAGACTTCAATTCAACCATACACAGAAAAAATTCATTGGATCTCCATTTCACATTGATGGTATTTATAGACCTCAAAGAACAACTACAACCTATGATGAGTACAACAATATCTTCATGGACCTCACTTTGTTGCAAACTAGAATGGTTGAGTTCTACAATGTAACATTTGAAGAGAATCGTGGTGTTCTGCATTTTGTTTTGAAGCTAGATGAGTGTGATATACTTAAAGAGAAAAATTTAGAGTGGATCACAATAAGATTGATGAATAGACGTCTTTCAAAATACCCCTACTGGTGAATCAAATCCTTCATACTTCAGTGTACAATCAGAAACACATATATGGTGGCTTGGTGCTTTTTAGGTAATCCATTTCCATCTATTCTTTAGCTTTGACAAGCCCTCTTTTGATTTAATTTTAGATTTAATTTCACATCTCATAAGGATTCAATCTTGCAGGTAAAGAAAGAAGACCATGAGATTTTATATTGGGTATTCCATCAAAACCCTATTCCTAATATAGTTGATAGACAAATGAAGCAAGGATAGGTGTTGGTTGTAGATGGGAGGGGAGACTTTCAAGTCGAATGGCATCTTGCAGGTGACCTCAAAACACTGAAGTGTATGTATAATTGTGGAATGGGTGCCATGGAAAAGTTTCCATGCTTGTATTGCATGGAGCCTCCAAAGATGAATGACGCAAATTGGTGGAGAAAGGCTCCTACTCTTCACAATGAAGATCCTAATTTTCGCGCAATTTTGGATATTCCACTTGTTAATGTCCACATTTTTATAATGCATACTCTTTGTAGAATTGTGGAGAAATCCGTACATTGGGTTTGCCTAGAAAATCAAGAAGTCAGTTGAATGGCAAGTCGTTGTATAGGCCCTTGAACTAGTTTTGTTAGATATGGGTCTCCATGGGGGCAATGTGAAAATCCAGCAGAACGAGAAAAATTCAACCAATGATAAAGATGTACCATGCAAACCATCCATTGGTGGGGTCAAATCATGCCGTTTCTTATGTAAACCAACATGCGTGAAAGATAAGAAGCTAACCAAGTGTGGAAGGATATATCATTCCACCTATGTCAGCGAAATTGAGTTTCAACGATGGAAAAATTTTCATATGGCAATGAAGGACTAGGAACTAACAACTCGCAATGAAAAGGGTGATATGTGGCATTCACCCGATGTGCTATTTCATATGTGTGACAAAGATGATTGGTGTTAACCCTCACGGCTCACGGACACCCCATCACCTACGATGGACGCGTATTATGTATTTGGTAGAGTCAGGTACCGGGCTTGTCGGTCCAATAGGGAAAGGTAGAGTGATCGTCGATGAGAGGCGCACTTTAACTTGGACATTCAAGGGATTAGTTGGTTAAGCATGGGCGCCCAAGTGTGAATGGGGTGAGCTCCTATAAAAGCCAACTAAACCTAATTTTTACTCATTCTCTCATTTGTGCAATTGAAGAGTGCTCTTGCTCCATCTCCATCTTCTTCTTCTTCTTCACCTCCTTGTGTGTGTGTGTGTGAGAGAGAGAGAGAGAGGGAGAGTGTGTGTGCAATCGAGCATTACGAAGGCACGACGGCGGCGAAGCGGTTGAGCGCGGCACGACTGCAGCTTCTTCTTCATCGCGGCGAGGAATCCACCACGAAAGCGAGCGTAGAGCGGTGAGTGACACACCCTTTGTTTTCTTGAGCTTGCTAGTTTAGGCTTGTTGTGTGCTTGGAGCCGTTTGTGGCTCGCATACGGTGTATTGGCAAGTCCCTTGCTTCGACAGTGCGGCAAGGAGCGCACATTTTTGGCGCCGCTGCCGGGGATATGCCCTACACTAAGCTCGGTTAGCACTTTACGCTTCCTTGTGGTGCAATTTCTATCATAGGAAAGGCAGGGAAGGAGTGTGTGGAAGATTTCTGTTTTTTGCGTTTTCTGCAATTGCTGTCAAGTTTCAATTTCTGCTATTGTCTGCGTTTTTTCAATTTCTGCAATTTCTGCGTTTTCAAGTTCGGCGTTTTCAATTTCTGCAATTTTTCGCATTTCTGTCAATTTTCTGCAATTTCTGCGTTTTTTCTGCATTTTCTGCAATTTTCTGCAATTTCTGCATTTTTTGCATACCTGCGTTTTCAATTTCTGTATTTTCTGCACAAAAAAAAAAAGAAAAGTTTTTATTGTTTCTCACAAAAAAAAAAAATAAAAAAAAAATCTGAAAAAAAAAATAAATAAATTTCGGAAATAAAAAAACGCGAGTGAGCGGGCGGCGAAATTTTTCGAAAATAAAAAACGTGACTCTTAAAACGGACGGGTTGGTTTGTATAAAAGATAGATCGGGATCGGGATCATTTTCCCAAGCCCAAGCCCAAGCCCAAGCACAAGCCCAGGCCCAGGCCCAGGCCTCAGTCCTATGATATATACTAGACTCACTCTTATATATATACCCTACTCCCTCAAGAGAGAATGAGAGCATGTGGGACAAGTCCTCCACTCTCCTCCTTTCTCTTCCCACTTGCACCCTTAGACTTTCTAGTTTGGGCCTAGTTCCCTACTGGAAATTGACAGTTTTAGGGATTCCGAGGGCATAGAGTGACCAAACGGAGGGCTGTAAAGCACGGCACGACCCTCTGACCGATACGCTCGTTTCGAGCTATCACACGGCCCATTCCACGACACGCTCTAAAAAATCTAGCAAAAAAACAAACAAAAAACATGCTAAAAACTAGTCACAAGGCCTCCTAGAGCAGCTTTTTGACACCTTAGGGTATCAAAAGCACATGCACTTACGCTCTGGGCGGGTGCTAGAACACGAGCATATTGAGAGTGCCTCTGTTCATACGGACACCCATTACCCATCCACGATAAGCTCTAGACCCTCAGCGGGGACACAAGGTAGCACCACCCAAGACCCTAAAATAGCCGCTAGTGATTCCTCCTCCGACTCAGAAATCGTGGAAGCATACCCTAACCAAAACACTGAGAGAGAAGGCCATGCACCTCCCGAAGCTCCACCGCCTAGTACTAGTATGTTTAGCCGTTTCATGGAAACATTAGGTAGAGCTACTCGCTCGGAACCTGATGCAGATGAAGCACGCGAAGGGGGTGGGGAAGTGGAATCTCCTTTCACATCGCACGTGGACCCCACACCCCCAAAGAGTGTCCATGTGGATATCCTACCAACTTCTTACCAAGAAGGCCCTGTTGAGCTGCCTCCTTCAGAAGTTCCCTCTAGAGTACCGTTGGTGGCAAGTAAAACCACGGGGAGCAACATTGCTTCTACCTCACAAGAAACCGTTAACACGTCGACTCTAGAAGGATTGTTCATTAATGATCATTGGACATACGACCTCCACACTGAGGTGTTGACGGATCTACACTCTGGCCACGCCTACCATGTAGGATGGATAGAGATTGTACAATCCACCTCTAGTGCCACGAGCATCGAAGATCAACAGAAAATGATCTGTAATGTTATCCATGGCATTATTCAATCAGAAAGGCAAAACCGAGGGGTAAATATACTCTCAACTGGCCCCATGAGATTTCTGGATACGAGCAAGGCTCAACAGCCTACTCTATCACAAATGGAGACTCCTCTAATGAGTCCCATGGACCCATCTTACGTCATTTCACCTGGGGTCTCTATGCAATCTGAGCCTCCGAGCGAAAACTTTAGCTTCCCTAACTTGGCTCAACCCTCTATCAAGGAAAACACAGTGCTCACTCCAGGGATAAGCCTGACAGAGAATGTACCGATGACATCTACGGTTAGCGCAGTGCCACTACCTAGTGTCGTAGTACCTAATATGGGGCCTCGACCATATGTGCCTCTAGCCCCTTATGCACACATGGCCCCCACACCTCCAATAGTACCACTTGCTTATGCTCCTCGAGTGCCGCTCCCTAGCCCTTATCCGAGTGGACCTATGCCCGGTTATGTTCCATATCCTGCATCATCTACACATATGCCAAGATCGGTACCCGTCCCTCTCCCACATATGATTCCAAGAGTACCTCCACCGGCCCTGCCTCCTCACATAGGTGACTTGGCAGCGTTTGCTCAAACCATAGGTCGATCTATCGCGGAAAATATGCGTCATGCATCTGATAGAGAGCCTAGAAGTAAGGCAGTACAAATTGCCAAACTCACGCAAAAATTCAATGGGGACGAAGATGCTAGGAAACACATTGAAGTGTTTGAACAAGTATGTGATTCCTTAGGGGAACGCAACGAACTACATAAGTGCAATGCCTTAAGCTTGACATTAAGTGGGAAGGCTGGAGATTGGTATAGGACCCTAAGGGTGGACGAGAAAACAATCTACCCTACCCTTCGAAGGTTGTTTCTAAAGGAGTACATACGAGAAGGTGTGCTTTGGGGTGTAGCATCTCAGGTACAGAAGGCCGAACGTAAGGAAGGAGAGTCAGTAAGGGACTTCATTAGTCGTCTAAAGCACTTAAACTCTCGCTGCCCTGTAAATGAGCGCTTCAACAATAACCAACTGCTTGATCGATTCATTCGAGGGTTGAGGAATGAAGGAATCTATAATGGACTAGTGATTAGAGGTATCACAACCTGGGAAGATGTCACTGCCAATGCAATCCAACTAGAGGACAACTTGATGATAGCAGGCATGAGGGTGTCTACTGACACGAGATCCACTAGCTCAGAAGCCATTGAGTATGAACCCATGACTGCAAAGCCCATTGCCAATGAGCCAAAGGTAATTGAGACATTCTTGACAGACCTCACCAAGGCAATCCAAGAGTCTCTTAAGGATAATCGACCCCCTCAAAATAGTCACATGTATCCAAGAAGGGAGCAACAATGGTGTTCCATTTGCTTAGGTCCACATAGCACTAGTGAGTGCCCTACGTTTAGAGTAAAATTTAATGGAACTTGCAACGCATGTGGTAGGTATGGTCACCAAGCTAAGGATTGTTTAATGATCAAACGTATGATGGCAAATAGACCACCTGTAGCCTGGACGGATGCACCTCGAGCTCCTGTATTGATGCCTACTCCACCTGTTGAGCAACTACCGCAACACATGGTCCTTAGACCTCAAAATGTTGTACAAGCTACACCGTTACCACCTCCTGTGCTAGGACCGCAGCCCCCGCATCCAAGAGTCGCCCCTATGAACCAAGTGGGTTGCGAGCCATCTAATGCTTATGCAGATGGTCGTGAGGAGGAAATAGACACTAGTATTGCCTACGGACTTGATACATTGGAAGAGTGTCCTATATACTACATGGAAGATTGTTGGGGACAAGTCAAGCCGGTTTACCAAGCTGCTGCTCTCGCATCCAGAGGTCAAAATATCAACACCCAGGCTAGGAGGCCACCTCTTCAATGCTACGAGTGTGGTGGACCACATCGGGCAGCGGAGTGCCCTATTAGGCTGCAAAAGAATGCTGCACAGATGCAAATGAATCAAGGGAGCACGTCTGCAATGCCAATACTCACATGTAATCGTTGTGGCATAGATCACTTGATTGCCCAATGCCCCTATAACCCAAATGCGCCTAAAATCACACCCCTGAATTTGGTCGAAATTGCTAGTGTGACGTCGCCAATACCACCCGTCGCACCCGCTTATGCGATTACACGGTCCATGCTTCAAGGGCCAGGACATATCCTCGAAGAGAGAGATACCGCGTCAATTATCCAAGCAAAGAAAAAGAAGACACGAAGGAAGAAGTCGCAGAATACGGAAAATTCAAAGCCAAGTTCCAAAACAAACATAGGAACAGGAGATGACCCCGTGTATATGAATGACCTCGAGGATGATTCAGATTCAATCGACACAATGGAGACTAGAACCAATACCACAAAGGGAAAGACCGACAAAGAAAACCGTAACATGGAACCAAATGAAAACCGAATAAGAGAAAATCATAAAGAGCCTCTGAAAACACCACAAGTGTTTCCAAATCCAATCCAAGACCCCCAAGATAAACCGCAGGGGCAAAAAGGGAAGAATCGTAAAAAGAAGATTGGGACGTACCCAAACCCTGTAGACGAGATTAAGCAGGTGAAACATCTAAGAGGTTTAGTGGAGGAGACTCAAAGGAAACTAGAACCAGAACCCATGCATATCAAAATTCATGACACAGTGTTTCCCACGCAAGTTCATCCACCCCACATGAACCATAGACCGTTAGCCATATCTAGTATCATCCAAGAAGGGAGTGAGGACAGGACATCAGAAAGTGAGCATACACCCTTCTTGTTGGAAAGGATGTTTAACGAAGGAATACCTGATCCCATTGAGGAATATGAGATTCCATCCTCACCAGTTCCTAGTCAAGGACCTACACCCTACAAAACGCCAATGAATGTTGCCAAACTAGTGGACTTCATGTCTTCTGAGGTCCGAACCACGATCATAGCAAAGCTGTATGGAGATCCTGAGTTATTCCTTGCACTTCGAGCATTCCTTAACGGAGAGCTACGAACGGGATTACCGCAGTTTGCGCAACCAAATAGGCCTGACTCGATTATGATTGATGAGGAAAATCATGTGCAATCACTTGACTTAGATGGACACGAGTCTGTGATCGAGGTACCATTAACGAATTAGGCCAGTATTTTGAAGGCGACGAGTCTAATGCGACCCTACCCATCACTAACAAGGGATTAACTATAAAGGGAATTCTTGATGGTGGTGCGGGAGTTAGCATCGTTACAAAAGATTGTTGGGAATCCATGGGAAAACCCCGCCTCAGTGTTACTAACATTGTGGTAAAGATGGCAAATGGTACCATAGCCAAACCTATGGGGATGCTCAAGGATCTTAAGATCAAAGTTCTAGGACACAAGGTACGACATACGTTCATTGTAATGGATTTCTCTAAACACCTTATGTCATATGAAATGATTTTAGGACGACCATTCATGAGGGAAGCACAAATGGTTCACGATTGGTCTAAAAATCATGTCTATTTGCAATTCCAAGACTCTGTCCTTAGAGTGGATTTGGTGACTGGTAAGGTACACCCCTTAGGGAGTAAAACCATTATTGATCATCGCTCTGACACCACAGTTCACTCGGCCCCACTACAATATTGTTACACTTGTAAGAAGGATACAGACATTGGCCAAGATTCTCCTTATATGGATATCCTACCTGGGATGACTGAGTCGGACAATGTGGATTGGGTACACCTAGCTGCAACCATAGATACCTGGGGAAATAGAGGAACCACTTGGGTCACACCAGAGGGGGAAGAGGTACCACAAATTGCACCTCTGAACATGATAAGTGCCATACATGCATCTTCTAAGGGCAAGGTAATTGTGGACCAATCTGACAGTGACACTGATAGCTCAATAGAAGACTTTGACCAACACGACTTGGACACTGACTCCCAGAGTGAAACGGATTCTGAATCTCATGAATTAGAGAGTGGAGCAAGTTCACAGTCAAAACATTCGGAAGGATCGAGCACATCAACCGATGATAGCTCCTCCGAGAGTGAAGAGGACACCAACGAGGACTCCTTTAGTGAGCCAGATCTAAATGCAAATCAAAAGCAGGTCTCAAATAAGAAAAAGAAAAACCTTAAGAGGTGTCGATATCGAGCCAATGTACGTGCTAGGATAAACAAGAAGAGATCCTCAGCAGAATGGCTCAGTTATATAGGAGCATGTGATGCTCATCGAAAATTGGTAGACAATTGGGGTGAATATCTCCAAAATGTTATGTGGTGTAGACCACGACCCCATGACATAGCCCAATTAGAGATCATAGACAAGCCAAAGTTGAGCCGCAATGCAAGGAGGCGTCAAAACCAAGAGTTAGCTCGACAACACAAGAAAGCAGAAATGGAAGCACAAACCAACGCACAACCAGAATCCACAGACTTGCATCCTGCACCAGAACATTTCAAATCTTACACCACAGGGGAAGCAAAGGTTGTGTACACAAAAGCCCAAAGAATACCTATCGATGGGAATAATGGAATCTATGATGGTCCGGCAATAGTTAAAGAAATAGAATTAGCTGACCCCGGTGAAGAATCAAAACCTGTTTTTATTGCCCAAGACCTCACAGAAGTTGAAGAGGCGGTCCTCAAAGAGCTTCTCAAGGAATTCAAGGACGTATTCGCTTGGACATACCATGATATGAAAGGTGTTCCGCCTTCTGTGGTCCAACATACAATCCCTATGATTAGCACTGCGAAGCCCGTACAACAAAGACCCTACCCGATGAATCCTAAGTACGCAAAGATCATTCAAGAAGAACTAGAAAAGCTTATCAAATGTGGGTTCATATATCCTATTGAACACTCTGAATGGGTGTCGCCAATAGTTATCGTGCCAAAAAAGAATGGGAAACTCAGGGTGTGCGTGGACCTCAAAAAAGTTAATGCAGCTACTAGAAGAGACCATTACCCCCTACCATATTCCGAACATGTACTCGAAAGAGTTGCAGGCAAGGAAGCTTATAGCTTTCTAGATGGGTACTCAGGCTACAACCAAATCACGATAGCGCTAGAGGACCAAGCTAAAACTGCCTTCATCACAGAATTTGGCGTGTTTGCATTTCGTGTGATGGCTTTTGGCTTAACAAATGCCCCTGCTACATTCCAACGATTAATAAACACTGCTTTTAAAGAATATTTGAGAGAGTTTTGTGAAGCTTTCTTAGACGACCTTTGTGTTTACTCTTCTTGGAAAGAACATCTATCATGTTTGCGGAAGGTGTTTGAAAAATGTAGGTTATATCGTATCTCATTGAACCCGTTCAAATGCCAATTTTGGGTCAAGCATGGAGTTATTTTAGGGCATATAGTATCCAAGAATGGTATCTCAACCGATGAGAGCAAAATTAAAGTGATTCTAGAGTTACCACCACCAACCAATTACAAGGGAGTTCAAAGGTTCATGGGACACGTGGGTTATTATCGACGGTTTATTTTATTTTTCGCTGAGATAGCACGTCCTTTGTACAAGCTTCTCATTGAATTTAAATGGACTGAAGAGTGTGACCAGGCCTATGAACAATTGAAGAAAACACTAGCAAGTGCTCCGATTTTAAGGACACCTAACTGGGATGTCATTTTCCATGTGCATATTGATGCATCAAACTTTGCTATTGGGTGTGTTCTCACTCAACCAGGAGAACATAAATTGGACTATCCCATTAGCTTTGCAAGCCGTCAATTGAACGATGCTGAAAGGAACTACACCACTGCAGAGCGAGAAGGTTTGGCAATGGTTTATGCAGTAAAGAAATTTCGCTACTACCTTCTGGCAAACAAGTTTGTATTTTATGTGGATCATCAAGCGTTGCTGTATCTGGTAAACAAGCCATGCTCCACAGGAAGAATCACACGATGGTTGTTAATTCTTCTTGAGTTTGATTTCACGATTGTAGTGAGACCCGGTAAAAGGCACGTCATGGCTTATCATTTGTCTCGCATACCCAATGGTGAAGCCCCTACAGGAGTTGATGATGAATTACCCGATACTTCCCTATTCATAGTTGAGACTATGCCTGAATGGAGTGAGAACATTGTTAACTTTTTAGTTAATGGTTTTCCACCCAAGGAACTTCGTAAGGATATCGCTCGAAGGCTAGTAAAAGAATGTGAACCCTATTGTTTGATTGCCGGAACCCTGTATAGATTAGGCAAGGACGATATTCTTAGGCGTTGTGCCCGCGAGGATGAATATTTATATATCTTGCAAGAAGCACATATGGGCATAGCAAGAGGACATTTTTCAGGGGACTTGACTGCTAGAAAGGTGCTGCAATCAGGCTATTGGTGGCCAACTTTATTTAAGGATGCATCACTTTTTACAAAAGGGTGTGATGAGTGCCAACGTTACAAGACCACACAGCGCAAGGACAGAATGCCCTTACTTCCTATTAAAGTAACCCAACCATTTGAAAAATGGGGCTTAGACTTTGTAGGTCCAATTAGTCCCGCAGCTCGCAACACTCAATCTCGATATATTCTAGTTGCTACGGACTATGTAACAAAGTGGGCTGAAGCTAAGGCTTCACAAAAAGCTGACGCGAGGACAACAGCTAAGTTTCTTTTTGAGAACATTATCACAAGATTTGGTTGCCCTTTTGAAATTGTTAGTGATAATGGTACCCATTTTATAAATGAGGTAATAAGAGAGCTTACCACGACCTTTATGATATCCCACCATAAGTCTACACCTTATTACCCGCAAGCTAATGGACAAGCCGAGAGCACCAACAAGACTCTAATCTCTATTTTAACCAAGACGGTAGAAGCTCATCGCACTGATTGGGATTTGAAGTTGACATCTGCTCTATGGGCTTATCGTACTGCTTATAAAGTGGCTATTAATTGTACGCCATTCAAAATGGTATACGGCCAAGAAGCGGTTATGCCTTGGGAGTTTGTCATTCCTAGTCTTAGGGTAGCTTCGCAAGAAGGATGGAATGGTAACCCCTTAACCGAGCGTTTGTTTATCTTAGAAAAACTAGACGAAGAGAGACAGTTGGCTGTGCAAAATGCTCTTGTGGAAAAGGATAGGAGAAAGAAGTGGTTTGATCGCCATGTGAAGGACAAGGATATCAAAGTTGGTGATAACGTCCTTATGTATGGAGTACGTAAAGAGAAGAAAAAGTTGAAATATGCTGGTAAAGGACCATATAGAGTATGTGAAATTACCCCACAAGGTACCCTTCGTGTGGAAACTCTTGATGGAGTTGAAACCATTGGATTCCTCAATGGGAGTAAATTCAAAAGATATTATGATCCTTTAAGCCAAGAAGAACTACGGGCCATTCATCAAAAGAAGGCCGCCAAAGCACAAACCGAGTTAAACAAGATACAAGCTCAAGTTGAGGCTAAGGAGCGACAACAACGTATAAGACAAAAACGAGAGGCTAACCTTGGGGTCACAAATGCATTCCACGTGGAAATCGAAGAGGATGGGTTGGACTCTGACACACCTCTACGATACCCCATTGAGTTAAATAGTGCCTATGGAAAAGTGCTATATAACGCCTTATTGGACACGAGTGCTAAATACAATCTGCTATCCTATGGGGTGTGGTGTCAGTTAGGGAAGCCACCTCTATCTGAGAGTATTATCCAAGTCAAGGGTGTCAACAAGAAAAAAACTGCGGTTTTTGGAATCTGGCACACTTCTGTCAGTTATGACAATGGGGTGGTAGCTCAAGACTTTTTGGTCATGCCTACTGGAACTATGGAGGGTAATATAAACCTAGGCCGCACGTGGATGATAGCCACCAAATGCACTATTGATTGGGGGACTGGGGGTGTTACAACGCAAAAACCAACTCTTAGCCCTACCACTCAAGCCATAGTCCCTGAGATATTGCCCAAGGAAATAAAACCCAAGACATTGCATGTCCAGGAGGTTGAACCATACGTCCCCATAGCCCAACTCTCTAGAGCTTCAACTAATGTAGTTGAAAGAAAGCTTGAGACACACAAGAACCATCCTAATATAACAGAGAAAACATACAAGTGGGTCCCTAAAACCTCTGTAGTGAGTATGGTTGATGCAAAAAAACGGAAACCTAGTAAGAACCGTACCACTCACTCCAAGAAATGTAAAGAAACGCTGCGTTGGATTCCTAAACGACTATTGGAAGCCCAAGGATACTATGAAGGAAATGATCAAATCTGGGTGCCCAAACGTAAAGTGTACTCTTACCTGTCACCTGGCCCATGTAAACCCAATCCTGTGGCTCCAAAACAAATTGAAAATCGCGGAAAGGAAAAAATCATGGAATGTTACACACCCGTTCTAGAGCTAGTTTGGGTACCAAAGAAAGAACGATTTGTTCCACCTAGCTCAGGAACAGGGAAATCAAATGAAGCTTCTTGCTCTTCATGTAGTCCCTATATGCAAATAGAAGCTTCGACACAACCTCCACCTAACACTGTACATATCCATCCACGCACGAAAGAGTTTGCACCTTCCGGGGTAAGTTCACCACCTACAACAACATTGCAAATAAAATCCTGGGAGAGTACCTTACCACCCTTACAACTTGACGAGGCACCTAGGGTAATAGAAAACTACTGGCAAAAATCCTCACCTATTACCAACTGGAACAATTGGTTTCAAAGGGTGACAAACTCATTTCAAACGGTATGATCTACCCAAGGAAGGGGGGAATGTTTGTGGACATCCATCATTCACTTGCTTCCCTCTCAACCTTTTTCCCTGACCTCTTAATCTCCGATCTTAGGGAATGTATATATATAGCCTTATACTCACAAAAAAACAAAAATAGTAAAGAGCAAGAGCGCCTAGCAATGAGAGAGCACCCTATCAGATCTTACATATAAGTCCAAATTCACCGTGTCAAGTCAAGCAACACACAAAAACAACTCTTATGTTTTAAAGGCCTAACCAAATCTATCTGTCTTGTCAGAAATGGCTACTTCACCAGAGGCATGCACTTCTATTTTTGATGAAAGGTACCCCTTGTCTTTTCAACAAGTGTTCTACGTATGCTACCCTATACTTTCTTGCGAATGGGATTTGATAGAGAGCCTTGCATGTGAGAGAAATTTTGAGGAGTTAGAATGGCTGATACGTCTATGGCTAACTAGTGATCCCTACCCAGTAGCGAATGTGTCTCCAATGGCACATGCTTATTCTTTTGCACAAGATGAGTATCCACGCATCACGAGGTTCTTGATTAGCATGCTTGCACAAGAGGATGATGAAGAGGAACTAATAGAGACCGAGGAAGACTATGGCCTCACGGACAACGATTTTATTTATCTAGATGATGAGGATAGAGGCCTAGCCTTAGGGTGGCCACCCGGTTTATATAATATCCTCTTTCCTTGATTCTAAAAGGGGTGACAGATAGGTAGGTTAGGGGTCTAGATTGTGTTTTGAGTTTGTTTTTTAGGAGTTTTAATTTTTCCCACTGATGTGCCTCCTGGAGGTATTCCTTTTGTTTCCTAGTGTGTACAGGAGCGTGTTTCTATTGATAGTATTTGGACCTTCATGGAACCTTCAAATCAAGCGCGACCATCAACACAAACAGGTGTTTCTTGTCCATTAGCATTGCCCTTATCTTTTTTGCATCCATGTTTGTCTGCTTTGATTGTGATTGGTAGCATACTATTCAACGCATTGGCTTAGTATCCAACATTTAATTCAATGCAATCTTTTGTCATAATCACTTGTTTAGGTGTAAAAATCAAGCAGTCCGACTAAGCTAGTTTGACCAAGCTAGGTACTAGAAATCTTCTCTTAATACCATGCGGAATGCCTTCCTAATAAGCAATGGTTACTTAGGTTCTTAATCCGATTTAGGCAGCATTGTATGAAATGTACTAGGGCTTTCTAGTGGGCTTAACCCTATTGACCTTTAGCTTAAGTATTATAAAGGGAGTTTACTAATGTGATGAGCCTGGGGAGGGTAACAGTGTTATATGACCCCCCAAAGTTACAAAATTAAAATGATGAAAATGAACAAACAAAAAATCAAAGTGCCACAATGTAAAATTTTAAGCTGGAAGAGAAATCTCAGCTTGATTTGGTACTTCACTCACATGTATTGCCTATGGTACTAGAGCCCTAGAGGTTCCCAGTGTGGGCGCTTTTCCTTGAAAAGCAAAAAACCCAAGGCATACAAAATAAGCACACACATCATAATTGAATCACTGTGAAAAGACCTTGGGGGGTCAAAGAAAAAGTAATCAGCCAGGCGATGATTTCATGAGAAATTCCTTTTATGGTAGCTTAACTACAAGGTTTTCTAGATATAGCCTCTAGTCAGCCCTTGAACATGAATACTTGGCTCTCGCGATTAAACAACTTAATTGACCACTGAAAATTAAGAAGCTTACCCATGGTATTAATATTCGATCTCTAGTGCTTTTCGACCGTCAAATTAGTGACCCCAGACTTGTTTAATTTTTTACCTTTACATCTGTTTATGCATTTGATTACATTGCAATTTAATGTTCATTGCTAACAAATTGTTTGAAATTCTTTGACCAATCAATTTTTCTACCTAAAATTGCATATGCTTTTTAAGAGAATGCCATTACTGTGCCAATGTTGTTTGATTTTGCAGTGACTGAAGAAGGCTAAGGACATTCATCTCAAATGCTCTTCCACCTCGACGATCCAGCTTCAACTCAATAGCTTCCGAGGACGGAATCTACATCAAGAAGGGGGGCATGTTAACCCTCACGGCTCACGGACACCCCATCACCTACGATGGACGCGTATTATGTATTTGGTAGAGTCAGGTACCGGGCTTGTCGGTCCAATAGGGAAAGGTAGAGTGATCGTCGATGAGAGGCGCACTTTAACTTGGACATTCAAGGGATTAGTTGGTTAAGCATGGGCGCCCAAGTGTGAATGGGGTGAGCTCCTATAAAAGCCAACTAAACCTAATTTTTACTCATTCTCTCATTTGTGCAATTGAAGAGTGCTCTTGCTCCATCTCCATCTTCTTCTTCTTCTTCACCTCCTTGTGTGTGTGTGTGTGAGAGAGAGAGAGAGAGAGAGAGAGAGAGAGAGAGGGAGAGTGTGTGTGCGATCGAGCATTACGAAGGCACGACGGCGGCGAAGCGGTTGAGCGCGGCACGACTGCAGCTTCTTCTTCATCGCGGCGAGGAATCCACCACGAAGGCGAGCGTAGAGCGGTGAGTGACACACCCTTTGTTTTCTTGAGCTTGCTAGTTTAGGCTTGTTGTGTGCTTGGAGCCGTTTGTGGCTCGCATACGGTGTATTGGCAAGTCCCTTGCTTCGACAGTGCGGCAAGGAGCGCACAATTGGTCACAAAATGATCTCAACAAGTTTAAGGAGAACCTTCAACTATTACTGAAGAAAGCATTTAAAACAACATGGACTGAAACTCAGATTACTCATTACATGGTATTGTTAAAGCACACTTTTGAATAAAAAGGGTGAAGAGGATGTTTAAAATGATTGACAACTTGTTTTATTTGCAGCGCATCATTTTCAATCACTCACCATACTTCATTCAAAAGTATGGAAACCCAGGCATAGGGAACACCCAAGTCTTGGAAAAGTCTCATTACATGGCCAAGAATGCATATATTAGACACACACAGCACGGTGGCTCTCAAGACAAGGAAAACAATTATTTCAATGGTTTTATCGCAGAATCGTTCATCGTCTGCAACAAAAACATGTATTGCACAGTTCATCAACAACACATTTAATTAGGAATTTGCAACCAAAGAAAAGGAATGAGCAGAGGCAATCAACAACTCAAGTGGTCGCGTGAAGGGCAAAAAAAGTGGAGATAGACAATGGAATACGTTAACCATATGTGGACCAAGAGAATTTGATCTTAGGTCACAACATGTACAAGAGATGCCTAATGATTAAGCAGATCATGTACAAGTCACAAGTCCTTCAACTTGATGATTGTTTAGGGATATCTTTTGGCACATCACCCTTGTATCGGAGCATTTAATATTTTCCATAATCCAAGAGTTCATTTGGGTTTTGTTTCCCAAAAGAGAGTGCCATTTCTGTGTATGTGTAATGATAAGCCGCACAACCACTTGTGTACCCCGAACAGTATCCAAAACATTATCTCACAAAAAATTTGTCAACGAGAATAACTTTGTCTGCATTTTATGGTAGTATTGGTCCACATTTCTCTTTAAGGAAGCTCTCAGCAACTAAGGTGGTCTCTCTAGTGCTTCTTGTTGGCCAAACACCGTCTCTGGATCTTTTCTTTGCCTCTTCCTTTTGTGAGATCTTAATCTTGACAAAAATAAAAATAAAAATATCTCTCTCTCTGTGTCTCTCTGTCTCTCTCTGTCTCTCTCTCTCTCTCTCTCTCTCTCTCTCCCCATCCCCCCATGCTCTACGACGTGCGCAAGACAACCGAAGGTTTGTAAACGCATTGACATGCACCGTGGGAAGAAAAAGAGATCTTCCTCTATATCTCAATATTTTGTCCAACGATGCGCGCAAGAGAATATAGCAACACTATGTGTGTCCACGTGCACTGTGGGACAAAAAAGAAAGCTCACATAAGCAACAATCCTCATGCATAATTTTGCAACAGAAGCATAAATTTTTGTTACCTTTTCCTGGGCTTGGCATGGCTATCTTGCAAAGATGAACACTTCAATGGTACATGGAGGACACTTCTAGCCTAGAATTTTAATATCTTCCCTGCAGGAAGTACCTCCAATAAAGCATCTCTCTCTCTCTCTCTCTCTCTCTCTCTCTCTCTCCTCTCTCTCTCTCTCTCTCTCTCCCCCCCCCCCCCCCCCTCTCTCTCATACCTTCAAGTATATGTAGCTTCTGAGTTACTGTGAAGGACAACAAGACCTTCTTCTGAATAGTCTAATGTCGTTGAATGAATTCCTGACCCTCTTTGGGATGGAGTTGTGGTATGTGAGAGAGTTACTTTCTCTCTCTCTCTCTCTCTCTCTCTCTCTTGATGAAGGATAGTATGTCTCCTTCTCTCTTTTTGTCTTTGTTGTGGTACACTAATCATGCCACCAGAATGTAGTAAAACATGCATTAAAGTAAAAAAATGATTTATCTATTAAAATTGTATGGCACATGATTAAATGACCACTATACATAATTAGACGTTTCACACGTGTGAGAAATGTATTCATTAGAATACCGTGCATGACGGCAACGGTATATGATTGTTTAGATTATGAGAGAGAGAGAGAGAGAGAGAGAGAGAGAGAGAGAGAGAGAGAGAGAGAGAGAGAGAGAGAGAGAGAGAGAGAGAGATGTGGATAATCTAGATGAGGAGAAAGGGAGGGGCAAAAAAGTACTATGTCACGCGGGGCAAAACTGTGGTAGGAAGCCACCCGTGCGCCATAGTGTTATGCTCTTCTTAGGGAGATCCTCAACTCTCTATCTTTCTCATAATGAAAAACACCACCATTATTTTTCCATATGAGAGCAACCACCACTTGTTGACCCTGGTTTGCATCGAGCTTCACAAGCCGGTTGTCTAGATATTAAACTCAATTCAAGGAACCCATCTAGAATTAAGACTGTGAGTATTCAAAATTAGAATTTGGATTGATGTGGAATAAGGAATGCATACAGTGATTCTATTGAAATCATAACAAACTTGTCTGCTTGCAGCTGCATAAAAAGATTGTTGCTTGTATATGGAAAGCTGTGTGAAAGTTACGAGCTACTTCTTCAGCTACGGACCACTCTACACTGGAGATACAAGAGTCTCATAAACATAAGAACAAGGGAGTGGTGAAAAAAAGCTCAAGGATGGAAACACTGGAGATAATCTCCACAGGTCCCAAACCGAGTATGGACCTTTGCTAGACATTTACATGATTGTTTCGGTTGATGACACACCACATAAGGGATTACTTAATTCACCGGGCACAACTCTCTCCCCACCCTCATTTTGAAGGGCATGAGCATGACTTCTACCTAGAGGACGTTTTGATCCCTTATTTGCAGAATTTGTATTACAGCCCATTGAATGTTTCAAAATATGTACTTATAAATACTCTCTAAAATGCTAACTATGTTCATTGATATGATTCTTTGTACTCAGGTCAATGTGGTGCCATGGATGTAAGTGTGTGTGTGTGTGTGTGTGTGTGTGTGAGAGAGAGAGAGAGAGAGAGAGAGAGAGAGAGAGAGAGAGAGAGAGAGAGAGAGAGAGAGAGAGATTAGACATCAAACTCTTCATATGTTGTACAAAGTGTAAAAAAATGACACATACTTTCACAAAGGGAGAGAGATAGACAGACAGTTTCATCTTACAACCAAATGGTCAGAATCATCTCATAGTTGAAATAAAAGATTTCAATTGAGAGAACCGTTGCAATGCAAGTCATGATATAGATTTCAATTAATGAAGAAGCTACCCATTGGAATTCCTCCAAGTTACATTGGCATGATTTGAATACGGCCAGTTAGATCTCTACAGGAAATCTCTTTTTCCCTTCATTGCATTACTTTGCGTCCACCTAGTAAGAAATAGAACTTTGAGGGCTCGTTGTCTGTGGTCTCGTCCACTATGTCATGCCGGAGTAGAAAAAGGTTGTATTGCTCCCTTATTGTGACCACTGTCACAAGGTTGAGCTCTTTGTCCAATACCTCCAAATCTATGACAACATTGTTCTCCAGGCCAGCTGACTCTTGATCATTAGGCAAAAACTGAGAGCAGCCTGCAACAAATTGAGAGCGCTTGTACTAGAAGGAGATGAGAAGTGACTATCTGCTAGTCATGTACTTGGCCACCAAAGTGTCCAGTGAAACCTCACAATGTATATCGTCCACCTCTTTAACATACCACCCTCTATCAAGAAGCTTGTCACAAAAGGAAGTGTGTAGAGATTTACATACTAGCATTATCTTTGCAACATGTATGTGTGGCAGGTGTGAAATAGTTCCACAAATAAACTCATAGGACATAGATTAGCAATCTTCACCAATTTGGGGGGTACAAAATTTTGTATGGACTTCTGTACATCCCTAAACAACTTACTTCGGAGAGCTTCACACGTTGTGGTGTCCGAGACTGGCCAGTCAATACAACTCCAATTGGTAGAGAGAGGGAATTTAACCAAAGTACCTTTTTGATTTCTCTGGTTGAGCTCGTAGAAGTGCTCGTAGAAGAAAATTCCCTCATCTGCAAGGCTCTTGCTAGTTCTTCCAACATACTGTAAAGCACCAATGTCAGCGTGGATTATAGATATGAGACCTACAATACGTTAAACTGCCTCCCATTCCTCATATGATGAAGGATAGACATCTACAATTGCAATAACCAATAGTAAGAGACCACTTAGTCTAACAACTGAATAGAATTTAGGAATAGTTTAAAGAACTAGATCTACCCCGTTCAATATAGTTCTACCTCTTCAAAAGGAAAAGAAAGTAAGAGATCAATAAGGTCTAAAAGGAAGAATACAGAAGGACGGCTAAGAAAGCTCTTACAGTTGCATCATGGATGATAAATCAATGAGACATCTTTGCCATAAATGCAATCACGTTAGAGTGACTGTAGACATGCTGAACCATAACTTCCTTAACAAATTCCTTGTCGACCTTCACTTTGAAATCTAGCACTCGTGCTTTCCACGCTGAACAAAATAGATTTTCTGTAGAGGAACTTTTCCTCCTTCTTGGTTGCATAAGAATCCAAGAACCTTTGGATATTGTCTGCTATTGCCATTGACTATCTATATTGATGGAGTTTGAGATGGTGATAGAGCATATGGTGCCACTTGGCCTCCTTGGCCTCCTTGGTAGACTAATGGTGAGGCTACCTGGGGAGAGATTACAACAACCCCTTGAGCTATTAGGATGGGAAGAAGAAGAAGAAGAAGAAGCCATGGCTCTTTCTGAGTGGAAAAAGAAAGCTTGAACTTACTTGCAATGGAGGGATTGAATTTCAGTTTTGAATGATTTTGTAATGGAGCAAGAGCTTCTGCTGGCGGGAGTATGATAGATTTTTGTTGCTATCTTTCTGTAGCTTTATGACTTTTAGACTCCATTTACAGCGGGTCTACATATGGATGTCATAAAGCCCGTAAAAATGAGATGTTACCTCACGTTTGGTCCTTTTTTTGTATTGTTTGATTTATTTCTTCTATTTTCTACGTTACGTTGCCTTGATTATCATTGGACGCGCCTCCTTTTCTCTCTCCTCAATAAGGTCTTCTAAAAGGGGTCTAAAAGACCTCCAAAGTCTCCTAATGGTCAAAGGCAAAGAGGTCGTAGTCATAGTCACGGTCGGTTACACGATCGTAAGAATGCTCATTAGCAAGAGTCATGGACATGACCTATGAAATGTAGAATGCTATCATTGCCAGAAGAATTTAGCCCATTTCAAGAAAAATTGTCACATTTTGCAGCGTCAAAAAGGGTAAAGCCTTTGTCAAGCTTGACCCTCCCAAGTGGAGTGTGAAAATCAAGGAGCTCAATGTCGTTGAGTCTCCACTAGCTAAGGCTATTCTTGGCATGTTGTATCCATCCAATGTCTTGCTATTCATTGATAACTTGAGTTTGAATGCATTATTGGCTCTTGATGAGTGTTATTTGCAAAACTACATCATTGACTCAGGTGCCAAATTCCATGTTACTCCCCATAGAGAATGGTTCTTCAGTTGTGCTTTATGCATAGCGCGATCAAGCTTGGTGACTTGTATTAGCTTGAAATTTGTGGCATTGGAAATGTGAAGTTATGGATGTGTAATGGCATTGAATTTATGCTTTGAGGTGTCTAAACATGTGCCAAAGTTGACTTACAGCTTAGTGTCATCCGGTCAGCTTGATGATTTGGGCTATACTACATTTTTTGGCAATGGTTCCTGGATAATTTGCAAGTAAAATTTGGTCATTTTGAAGGGCCAAAAGTCTGGCTCATTTTTTTGAGAAAAGTACTGAGTAAATTAAAAAGAAGACAAAAATACAAAAAACCCCTAAGGAAGGATAGGGGTAATCCTAGCTGAGAGACAGACCAATAGGGGAGGGATGAAAATACATCATCCGAGTATCAAATATAATGTGGCTTATTGTAGTCTTTCTACGTCCCTTTTGTGAAAGAGAATTCCATTTATGTTGTCGAGCTGTGTTCTACTTAGTTGTGGCATAGGTGGCTTGGTCTTATCTCGGTGGGTTGCACCTTTAAGAAACTATTCATATAACATGCGTTCAAAGGGTATGAAGAAACCCCTTTCCTTACATGCTTAAAGTAATAAAATGACCCCTTTTTCTTCAAAAAATTACGGGTTTTTCTCTAAAATCAATTAAAAAATCCTTTCCGTTTATATAATCCTATTAACATTTTAAAATATTGGCAATCAAAAAACCCATTCATTTGAGCTCGCATGGTACCATACATGTCTGAGGGTCATATGAGTCAAAAAAGAATGAATTAACTTCAGAGTTTACGCTACTTACTTGTCTTAAACTATTTTGATTTTAATTTGTGTGAGAAATGAATTAACTTTAGAGTTTATGCTACTTACTTGTCTTAAACTATTCTAATTTTAATTTGTGTGAGAAAAGTACTTATGGGAAAAAAACTAGGGTTACCACTTCCCCATTGAATTGAAAGTTAGGAAATCCTCTAGACTTGGTACACAGTGATCTATGTGGGCTTAGGTCGAATACATCCCTACTCAAAAGGCGTGGGTCTACCTCTTGAACATGAAAGATGCTAAGGTTCAAAAATTCATTACAATGATAGAGAACCAGTCAGGCAAGAATCTAAATTCTTTGCACACTGACAACGGGGGAGAGTATGTCTCCACTGAGTTCAAGAATTTCTATAGCAAAAGAGGCATTAGATGCCAGTTTACTACACCCTACACACCTTCTCAAGAAGGGAATTCTTGAGCATATGAATAGGAAAATCCAAGAAAAATTCACAATCATGTTGTCTATGGTGAACTTACGTTTAGAGTCTTGGGGAGGGATTTTTTGCCTAGTATGTCATTGAACTATAAGCTTCCATAGGAGATGTGGATTGGCAAGAGGCCAAACCATGACAAATTTGTGTATTTGGGTGTGAGGTATTCTCACATGTCCCTAAAGAGCTACGCAAGAAGCTAAATCACAAATCACACAAATGCATCTTCATTGGATATGGTGTAGATCAAGAGATGGGCTATCGTCTCTGGCACCTGAAATCTAGAAAATTTATTCACAGCCCGTAGGATATCTTCAATGAGTCAAAGATGCATAAACATCTTGTCAGAGAGGTTGACTATCGCAAGGTCAGATTATTCAAGGACATAACCTCGAGTGAAATCAAACAAACATCTCAATCTACTAGTGATGTTCCTACCACTAGTAGTGCTCTAGAGAGAGCAGAGTCCAGCATAGTCAGTCTATGCAAGTCTCTCATGCCCCCGAGAATTTTTAGCTAGGGTTCAATGGTTGTGGGGAGCCTACCTGCTACCAAGAGGCTATTCATATGGAAGATAGCATGAAGTAGGAGTAGGAAATGCAATCAGAGTATGATGTGATTATGGAAATTAAGGCTTGGGAGCTAATAGACTTGCCAAAGGGCAAACAATCCTTGCCTTGCAATGGGTCTATAAGAAGAAATACATGGTAGAAGATCCCGAGCCTAAGTATAAAGCTAGATTGACTGTTAAGGGATTAAAGCATAAGAAAGGCATAAACTTTGATGAGATTTTCTCTCCAATATTGAAGATGAGTACATTGCATCTCATGCTTGGACTAGTAGCCAACATGGACATCAAACTTGTCCAAATGGATGTGAAGACGGATTTCATTCATGGGGATCTTGAAGAAGATGTCTACATGAAATATCCAGAGAATTTCAAAGTTGAAACTGAAAAGTCTATGAGGGCAGAACTTGTGTGTAGATTGCATAAGGCATTGTATGGCCTAAAGACAAGGCTCAAGATAGTGCTACTAGGAATTTGACAAGTACATGCAATCCCAAGGTTATGTATGGACCCAAGAAGATCACTGCTTGTATACCTAGAAGTTGAATGATGGTTCACATATCATCTTGATACTTTATGTTGATGATATGCTCATTGCCATGGTCTAAAGACAAGATTTCCATCTTGAAGAAGTCACTTGGAACATAGTTTTCTATGAAGGATTTTGGAGATTGGTATGTGTATAAAGAGGGATAGAAAATGTGGAATATAGGAGTTACCTTAGGAAAGATATATCCACAAGGTCTTGCAACATTTAATTATGCAAGGTAAAAAGACTACCTTGAGTACCCCAATACAAGAAGTGTTATGAATGCCATGGTAGCCACCATATTCTTCAATAGTAGGAAGTCTTATGTACGCCATGGTAGTCACCAAACAAGGCATTTCATTTGTAGTGGGAGCAATTAGTAGATTTATGGAAAATCCTAGTAAGAAGCACTGGGAAGTAGTGAAGCACATTTTGAGATACATTAAGGGTATAGTAAGCAAGTGCTTACACTTTGGGAGCATTTTTGCATCCATAATTGGTTACACAGATGCGGATTAGGTGGGTTGTGTGGATAGTTAAAGATATATGTCTAGCTATGTATTCCTATTTGCTAGAGCAGTTGTGTCATGGAGATCATGTCTCCAAGATTGCAATTTAGCTTCCATCACAAAGGCAGAGTATGTTACAATTTTTGGTGCTGGCAAGGAATTGTACGATTATCTCATCTAGTGGGAGACCTTGGCATTTATTAGACTCGAGTGCTGCATTGTGATAGTCAAAGTGCTATTGTATTAGCGAAGAACCCTATGTTTTACTCCAAGTCAAAACACATAGAGGTCATGTACCATACGATACAAAACATACTAGCTGGCAAGCGCATTGAGATTGTCAAGGTTCATACAATTGACAACCATGGAGATGCTCTCATGAAGAGCCTAGCCTCAGAGTATTTTGAACATTGAATTCATGAGATGATTGGTGTAGGGTGAAGCCACTAGAATGCTTCACGGTTGTACATACATTAGTCATTTGGGGCATGTTGGCCTTCATGTGAGAGTTCAAGCCAATTGGCCAAATGTGCACGTCCATTACTAACACATGTACTAACCTTATTCATTCATATGCAAAAGACTAAGGAGTGGTGATGCATCATTATCCTCACTTTGATCTCCACCAAACTCTGTGTTCCTCCTTCTCCCCCTTCCATGTATGCATGCATGCATCCGTGTATGCTCTTCACACAGTTCTCATTTGGATACATCATTTTTGTGAGTCCGAATGGATTCTCATTGACGGCTCTCTCATATAAAATTGAGTCACACAATCATAGTATCTAGGGAAGGTCTTACCTTCAGCCGCATTCAATGGTAGTCGAGGCTGTATCTATTATCTAATCCCTTACAAGCATAAAAAATGGTGGTCTTTGAACACTGATAATACAATCACTTCGATTCCGTGTAAAAACATATTGGCTAAATGCATTTAAATTTAAAAAACATTGAATAAAATAGAGAATAGTCATTTTTTAATTCATTGCAACATCGTTATTGATGAATCCACCGAGCCATCTGCTGTTGCCGATGTAAGACCATCTTTAGGGTGCTTGGATGGTTGTTATCATGACTCTAGCCTTACAATGATCTTCTCCTACTCAAGAATGCAAGGCCCCCCAATCACAGAGATGAAAACGCCTACCTCTTTAATCACAATGAAAAGGCAATCATGGCCATCAAGAGAATTGTCAATAGAGGAGACGTCGAGCTCCTTAAAGGAGGTGACAAGATTGGCCTTGTTTTGAAGCGTAGAAAAGAAAATGAACATAGAAGTAGGGCTCCCTTTTGCGATGCTAGCATGCACCATGTGCTTGCCAATGTTCCCTATTCCACCGAAAATTAGAACACGATTCTTTACACCTATGATGCGCCACTCACAAAGAAATAATATTAAGCAAGTGAGTATGGGAGAAATTTCCAGGTTTTTGAGCTTGGCGAGTAGCTACTATTGGCTTTGCCCAAGCCACAACCATGGGCTTTGACCCCCCCCCCCCCCCCCCAAAAAAAATAAAAAATAAAAAAAATCTTGTCCAATAGTTGTATTACACCTATAAAATAGCTAATAGATAGCTAAAAGATACCTATCACATAGTTTTTGGTTGAAAACTAGCACAATTAATCACAAAAAACTTAACAAAAAAAGTCAACAACATTTAGAATATACCTAGTGGGGTACATGTTTCCGTATAGGTTGCCTTTGCACCAAACATCATCTTCAGCATGAGGGATCTCTTGGCCGCATTTCTTTGCCAAGCAAACATCATTACTCATACACAATCATTATGAGAGGAAAACTCTAGAACTGCCAGTATTGCCGCGGTCCAAATGTAAGGAAAATCTCTGCTTCTTCGATCAACATGGCTAGGAGATATAGTGAAGGATAAGATAATCAAGATAAGGTGCACAAGAAATAGAATGGAAAGAGAGAGATTATATTAGATTTTCTCAGCCTTTAAATAGGCTTATTTCTTATTCACACACAGAGATACCCACCTAAGTTGGGCTGACCCAACAATGTCTATCTAAATCCGTATTAGTAAGTGTTAACCCTCACGGCACATGGACACCCTATGATCTATAAACATGGTATTATTTAGAGTCAGGTACCGGGCTTGTCGGACCAATAGGAAAAGGGTAAGAGTGATCGTCGATGAGAGGCGCACTCTAACTGGGACATTCAAGGGATTAGTTGGCTAAGCATGGGCGCCCAAGTGTGAATGGAGTGAGCTCCTATAAAAGCCAACTAAACTTAATTTTTACTCATTCTCTCATTTGTGCAATAGAAGAGTGCTCTTGCTCCATCTCCATCTTCTTCTTCTTCACCTCCTTGTGTGTGTGTGTGTGAGAGAGAGAGAGAGAGAGGGAGAGTGTGTGTGCGATCGAGCATTACGAAGGCACGACGGCGGCGAAGCGGTTGAGCGCGGCACGACTGCAGCTTCTTCTTCATCGCGGCGAGGAATCCACCACGAAGGCGAGCGTAGAGCGGTGAGTGACACACCCTTTGCTCTCTTGAGCTTGCTAGTTTAGGCTTGTTGTGTGCTTGGAGCCGTTTGTGGCTCGCACACGGTGTATTGGCAAGTCCCTTGCTTCGACAGTGCGGCAAGGAGCGCACATTTTTGGCGCCGTTGTCGGGGATATGTCCTACACTAAGCTCGGTTAGCACTTTACGCTTCCTTGTGGTGCAATTTCTATCATAGGAAAGGCAGGGAAGGAGTGTGTGGAGATTTCTGTTTTTTGCGTTTTCTGCATTTTCTGTCAAGTTTCAATTTCTGCTATTGTCTGTGCTTTTTCAATTTTCTGCATTTCTTGCGATTTTTCAATTTCTGCAATTTCGGCGTTTTCAATTTCTGCAATTTTCTGCGTTTTCTGTGTTAAATTTTCTGTCAAGTTCCAATTTTCTACGCTTTCTGCGTTTCAATTTCTGCAATTTCTGTGCATTTTCAATTTTTTGCAATTTCTGCGTTTTCTGCATTTCTGCATTATTAAAAAAAAAAATCAAATATTTTTTTGAAAAAAAAATTCTGAAAAAGAAAGAAGAAAAAAAAGAAAATAAAAACGCGAGTGAGCGGGCGGTGAAATTCTTCGAAAATAAAAAACGTGACTCTTAAAACGGACGGGTTGGTTTGTATAAAAGATAGATCGGGATCGTTTCCCCAAGCCCAAGCCCAAGCCCAAGCCCAAGCCCAAGCCCAGGCCTCAGTCCTCAGTCTTATGATATATACTAGACTCACTCTTATATATATACCCTACTCCCTCAAGAGAGAATGAGAGCATGTGGGACAAGTCCTCCACTCTCCTCCTTTCTCTTCCCACTTGCACCCTTAGACTTTCTAGTTTGGGCCTAGTTCCCTACTGGAAATTGACAGTTTTAGGGATTCCGAGGGCATAGAGTGACCAAACGGAGGGCTGTAAAGCACGGCACGACCCTCTGACCGATACGCTCGTTTCGAGCTATCACACGGCCCATTCCACGACACGCTCTAAAAAATCTAGCAAAAAAACAAACAAAAAACACGCTAAAAACTAGTCACAAGGCCTCCTAGAGCAGCTTTTTGACACCTTAGGGTATCAAAAGCACATGCACTTACGCTCTGGGCGGGTGCTAGAACACAAGCATATTGAGGGTGCCTCTGTTCATATGGACACCCAATACCCATCCACGATAAGCTCTAGACCCTCAGCGGGGACACAAGGTAGCACCACCCAAGACCCTAAAATAGCCGCTAGTGATTCCTCCTCCGACTCAGAAATTGTGGAAGCATACCCTACCCAAAACACTGAGAGAGAAGGCCATGCACCTCCCGAAGCTCCACAACCTAGTACTAGTATGTTTAGCCGTTTCATGGAAACATTAGGTAGAGCTACTCGCTCGGAACCTGATGCAAATGAAGCACACGAAGGGGGTGGGAAAGTGGACTCTCCTTTCACATCGCACGTGGACCCCACACCCCCAAAGAGTGTCCATGTGGATATCCTACCAACTTCTTACCAAGAAGGCCCTGTTGAGCTGCCTCCTTCAGAAGTTCCCTCTAGAGTACCGTTGGTGACAAGTAAAACCACGGGGAGCAACATTGCTTCTACCTCACAAGAAACAGTTAACACGTCGACTCTAGAAGGATTGTTCATTAATGATCATTGGACATACGACCTCCACACTGAGGTGTTGACGGATCTACACTCTGGCCATGCCTACCATGTAGGATGGATAGAGATTGTACAATCCACCTCTAGTGCCACGAGCATCGAAGATCAACAGAAAATGATCTGTAATGTTATCCATGGCATTATTCAATCAGAAAGGCAAAACCGAGGGGTAAATATACTCTCAACTGGCCCCATGAGATTTCTGGATACGAGCAAGGCTCAACAGCCTACTCTATCACAAATGGAGACTCCTCTAATGAGCCCCATGGACCCATCTTACGTCATTTCACCTGGGGTCTCTATGCAATCTGAGCCTCCGAGCGAAACTTTAGCTTCCCTAACTTGGCTCAACCCTCTATTAAGGAAAACCAGTGCTCACTCCAGGGATAAGCCTGACAGAGAATGTACCGATGACATCTACGGTTAGCGCAGTGCCACTACCTAGTGTCGTAGTACCTAATATGGGGCCTCGACCATATGTGCCTCTAGCCCCTTATGCACACATGGCCCCCACACCTCCAATTGTACCACTTGCTTATGCTCCTCGAGTGCCGCTCCCTAGCCCTTATCCGAGTGGACCTATGCCCGGTTATGTTCCATATCCTGCATCATCCACACATATGCCAAGACCGGTACCCGTTCCTCTCCCACATATGATTCCAAGAGTACCTCCACCGGCCCTGCCTCCTCACATAGGTGACTTGGCAGCGTTTGCTCAAACCATAGGTCGATCTATCGCGGAAAATATGCGTCATGCATCTGATAGAGAGCCTAGAAGTAAGGCAGTACAAATTGCCAAACTCACGCAAAAATTCAATGGGGACGAAGATGCTAGGAAACACATTGAAGTGTTTGAACAAGTATGTGATTCCTTAGGGGAACGCAACGAACTACATAAGTGCAATGCCTTAAGCTTGACATTAAGTGGGAAGGCTGGAGATTGGTATAGGACCCTAAGGGTGGACGAGAAAACAATCTACCCTACCCTTCGAAGGTTGTTTCTAAAGGAGTACATACGAGAAGGTGTGCTTTGGGGTGTAGCATCTCAGCTACAGAAGGCCGAACGTAAGGAAGGAGAGTCAGTAAGGGACTTCATTAGTCGTCTAAAGCACTTAAACTCTCGCTGCCCTGTAAATGAGCGCTTCAACAATAACCAACTGCTTGATCGATTCATTCGAGGGTTGAGGAATGAAGGAATCTATAATGGACTAGTGATTAGAGGTATCACAACCTGGGAAGATGTCACTGCCAATGCAATCCAATTAGAGGACAACTTGATGATAGCAGGCATGAGGGTGTCTACTGACACGAGATCCACTAGCTCACAAGCCATTGAGTATGAACCCATGACTGCAAAGCCCATTGCCAATGAGCCAAAGGTATTTGAGACATTCTTGACAGACCTCACCAAGGCAATCCAAGAGTCTCTTAAGGATAATCGACCCCCTCAAAATAGTCACATGTATCCAAGAAGGGAGCAACAATGGTGTTCCATTTGCTTAGGTCCACATAGCACTAGTGAGTGCCCTACGTTTAGAGTAAAATTTAATGGAACTTGCAACGCATGTGGTAGGTATGGTCACCAAGCTAAGGATTGTTTAATGATCAAACGTATGATGGCAAATAGACCACCTGTAGCCTGGACGGATGCGCCTCGAGCTCCTGTATTGATGCCTACTCCACCTGTTGAGCAACTACCGCAACACATGGTCCCTAGATCTCAAAATGTTGTACAAGCTACACCGCTACCACCTCCTGTGCTAGGACCGCAGCCCCCGCATCCAAGAGTCGCCCCTATGAACCAAGTGGGTTGCGAGCCATCAAATGCTTATCCAGATGGCTGTGAGGAGGAAATAGACACTAGTATTGCCTACGGACTTGATACATTGGAAGAATGTCCTATATACTACATGGAAGATTGTTGGGGACAAGTCAAGCCGGTTTATCAAGCTGCTGCTCTCGCATCCAGAGGTCAAAATATCAACACCCAGGCTAGGAGGCCACCTCTTCAATGCTACGAGTGTGGTGGACCACATCGAGCAGCGGAGTGCCCTATTAGGCTGCAAAAGAATGCTGCACAGATGCAAATGAATCAAGGGAGCACGTTTGCAATGCCAATACTCACATGTAATCGTTGTGGCATAGATCACTTGATTGCCCAATGCCCCTATAACCCAAATGCGCCTAAAATCACACCCCTGAATTTGGTCGAAATTGCTAGTGTGACATCGCCAATACCACCCGTCGCACCCGCTTATGCGATTACACGGTCCATGCTTCAAGGGCCAGGCCATATCCTCGAAGAGAGAGATACCGCGTCAGTTATCCAAGCAAAGAAAAAGAAGACACGAAGGAAGAAGTCGCAGAATACGGAAAATTCAAAGCCAAGTTCCAAAACAAACATAGGAACAGGAGATGACCCCGTGTATATGAATGACCTCGAGGATGATTCAGATTCAGTCGAGACAATGGAGACTAGAACCAATACCACAAAGGGAAAGACCGACAAAGAAAACCGTAACATGGAACCAAATGAAAACCGAATAAGAGAAAATCATAAAGAGCCTCTGAAAACACCACAAGTGTTTCCAAATCCAATCCAAGACCCCCAAGATAAACCGCAGGGGCAAAAAGGGAAGAATCGTAAAAAGAAGATTGGGACGTACCCAAACCCAGTAGACGAGATTGAGCAGGTGAAACATCTAAGAGGTTTAGTGGAGGAGACTCAAAGGAAACTAGAACCAGAACCCATGCATGTCAAAATTCATGACACAGTGTTTCCCACGCAAGTTCATCCACCCCACATGAACCATAGACCGTTAGCCATATCTAGTATCATCCAAGAAGGGAGTGAGGACGGGACATCAGAAAGTGAGCATACACCCTTCTTGTTGGAAAGGATGTTTAACGAAGGAATACCTGATCCCATTGAGGAATATGAGATTCCATCCTCACCAGTTCCTAGTCAAGGACCTACACCCTGCAAAACGCCAATGAATGTTGCCAAACTAGTGGACTTCATGTCTTCTGAGGTCCGAACCACGATCATAGCAAAGCTGTATGGAGATCCTGAGTTATTCCTTGCACTTCGAGCATTCCTTAACGGAGAGCTACGAACGGGATTACCGCAGTTTGCGCAACCAAATAGGCCTGACTCGATTATGATTGATGAGGAAAATCATGTGCAATCACTTGACTTAGATGGACACGAGTCTGTGATCGAGGTACCCATTAACGAATTAGGGCAGTATTTTGAAGGCGACGAGTCTAATGCGACCCTACCCATCACTACCAAGGGATTAACTATAAAGGGAATTCTTGATGGTGGTGCGGGAGTTAGCATCGTTACAAAAGATTGTTGGGAATCCATGGGAAAACCCCGCCTCAGTGTTACTAACATTGTGGTAAAGATGGCAAATGGTACCATAGCCAAACCTATGGGGATGCTCAAGGATCTTAAGATCAAAGTTCTAGGACACAAGGTATGACATACGTTCATTGTAATGGATTTCTCTAAACACCTTATGTCATATGAAATGATTTTAGGACGACCATTCATGAGGGAAGCACAAATGGTTCATGATTGGTCTAAAAATCATGTCTATTTGCAATTCCAAGACTCTGTCCTTAGAGTGGATTTGGTGACTGGTAAGGTACACCCCTTAGGGAGTAAAACCATTATTGATCATCGCTCTGACACCACAGCTCACTCGGCCCCACTACAATATTGTTACACTTGTAAGAAGGATACAGACATTGGCCAAGATTCTCCTTATATGGATGTGTTCCCGGGTATGACGGAATCAGACAATGTGGATTGGGTCCACCTAGCATCAACCATAGACACTTGGGGAAATAGGGGGACGACCTGGGTAACACCTGAGGGGGATGAAATGCCTATACCCTTAAATATGCTACAAGCAATGCATATCGCTTCCGACAAGACTCATCCTAATGTAACGAAGAAAACATACAAGTGGGTCCCTAAAGCTTCCTTAGCGACCATAACTAGTGCTAAAAAACAGAAGCCTTGTAAGAAACGTACCACTTGCTCCAAGAAAAGTAAGAAAATGTTGCGATGGATCCCTAAACGACTATTGGAAGCCCAAGGCTACTATCAAGGAAATGATCAAATCTGGGTGCCAAAACGTAGATTGTGCTCTTACCTTTCACCTGACCCAAGTGAGCCCAATCCCGTAGCTCCAAAACGAATCAAGGATCGTGGAAAGAAAAAAATCACAGAATGCTACACACCCGCTCCCGAGCTAGTTTGGGTACCAAAGAAAGAACGATTTGTTCCACCTAGCTCAGGAATGGGGGAGTCCCATGAAGCTTCTAGCTCCTCATGTAATACATCCATAGAGGTAAAAGCTTCTACAGAGCCTCCATCTATAGTAGTGGACCTCCATGAAGCTACAAAAGAATCCACACCTCCCAGTGTTCAAGAATCACCTGATGAACCACTTCAAGTTCGATCCTGGGAGAGTACCTTACCACCCTTGCAACTTGACGAGGCACCTAGGGTAATAGAAAACTACTGGCAAAAATCCTCACCTATTACCAACTGGAACAATTGGTTTCAAAGGGTGACAAGCTCATTTCAAACGGTATGATCTACCCAAGGAAGGGGGGAGTGTTTGCTGACAGTCATCATTCACTTGCTTCCCTCTCAACCTTTCTCCCTGACCTCTTAATCTCCGATCTTAGGGAATGTACATATAAAGCTTTATACTCACAAAAAAAAATTAAAAAAAATAAATAAAGAGCAAGAGCAATTAGCAAACGAGTATGCACATTAAAAGTCAAAACATTGACTCAGACCAACACATGTCACATCTGGTACAGTGAAACAGAAACCTATGCCATAAAACACCTTTGATCCTCATCACTTGAGTGATGGAGGGTAGGTAAGATTAGTACGATAGGAGTGTTTCTGTTTTAGAGTTGAGTGATTAGAAAAGTTCTCTTTTCCCACTGATGTGCCTCCTGGAGGTATTCCTTTTGTTTCATAGTGTGTACAGGAGAGTGTTGCTATTGATAGGATTTGGACCTTCATGGAACCTTTCTCTCGTTCACACTTCAGATCAAGCGCGACCATCAACACAAACAGGTGTTTCTTATCCATTAGCATTGCCCTTATCTTTTTGCATCCATGTTTGTCTGCCTTGATTGTGATTGGTAGCATAATATTCAGCGCATTGGCTTAGTATCAAACATTTAATTCAATGTAATGTTTTGTCATAATCACTTGTCTAGGTGTAAAAATCAAGCAGTCCGGCTAAGCTAGTTTGACCAAGCTAGGTATTAGAAATCTTCTCTTAATACCATGGGGAATGCCTTCCTAATAAGCAATGGTTACTTAGGTTCTTAATCCGATTTAGGCAGCATTGTATGAAATGTACTAGGGCTTTCTAGTGGGCTTAACCCTATTGACCTTTAGCTTAAGTATTATAAAGGGAGTTTACTAATGTGATGAGCCTTGGGAGGGTAACAATGTTATATGACCCCCCTAAAGTTACAAAATTAAAATGTTGAAAATGAACAAGCAAAAAATTAAAGTGCCACAATGTAAAATTTTAAGCTGGAAGAGAAATCCCTGCTTAAATTGGTACTTCACTCACATGTATCGCCTATGGTACTAGAGCCCTAGAGGTTCCCAGTGTGGGCGCTTTTCCTTGAAAAGCAAAAAACCCAAGGCATACAAGATAAGCACACACATCATAATTGAATCAATGTGAAAAGACCTTGGGGGGTCAAAGAAAAAGTAATCAGTCAGGCGATGATTTCATGAGAAATTCCTTTTATGGTAGCTTAACTACAAAGTCTTCTAGATGTAGCCTCTAGTCAGCCCTCGAACATGAATACTTGGCTCTCGCGATTAAACAACTTAATTGACCACAGAAAATTAAGAAGCTTACCCATGGTATTAATATTCGATCTCTAGTGCCTTTTGACCGTCAAATTAGCGACCCCAGACTTGTCTAATTTTTTACCTTTACATCTGTTTATGCATTTGATTACATTGCAATTTAATGTTCATTGCTAACAAATTGTTTGAAATTCTTTTACCAATCAATTTGTCTACCTAAAACTGCATATGCTTTTTAAGAGAATGCCATTACTGTGCCAATGTTGTTTGATTTTGCAGTGACTGAAGAAGGCTAAGGACATTCATCTCAAATGCTCTTCCACCTCGACGAACCAGCTTCAACTCAATAGCTTCCGAGGACGGAATCTACATCAGGAAGGGGGGCATGTTAACCCTCACGGCACACGGACACCCTATGATCTATAAACGTTGTATTATTTAGAGTCAGGTACCGGGCTTGTCGGACCAATAGGAAAAGGGTAAGAGTGATCGTCGATGAGAGGCGCACTCTAACTGGGACATTCAAGGGATTAGTTGGCTAAGCATGGGCGCCCAAGTGTGAATGGAGTGAGCTCCTATAAAAGCCAACTAAACCTAATTTTTACTCATTCTCTCATTTGTGCAATAGAAGAGTGCTCTTGCTCCATCTCCATCTTCTTCTTCTTCACCTCCTTGTGTGTGTGTGTGTGAGAGAGAGAGAGAGAGAGGGAGAGTGTGTGTGCGATCGAGCATTACGAAGGCACGACGGCGGCGAAGCGGTTGAGCGCGGCACGACTGCAGCTTCTTCTTCATCGCGGCGAGGAATCCACCACGAAGGCGAGCGTAGAGCGGTGAGTGACACACCCTTTGCTCTCTTGAGCTTGCTAGTTTAGGCTTGTTGTGTGCTTGGAGCCGTTTGTGGCTCGCACACGGTGTATTGGCAAGTCCCTTGCTTCGACAGTGCGGCAAGGAGCGCACAGTAAGACATGCCAAAAACTCCGTTTTGAGATCAAAAATCGAAAATCAATCTATTGATAAAAAATAATGCGTGCAAAAATCCAAAAATTTGCTTGCCCTAACGTGTTCAAAACATGCCAAAACCTTGGGATTGCCATGGATCATATTAATCAAAGTCCAAGGGGCGGGGGGGGGGGGGGGGGGGGGGGGGGGGGGAGAGAGAGAGAGAGAGAGAGAGAGAGAGAGAGAGATCTACATAAACTACATTTTGAAGCCCAAGAACAAATAAATGACATGGTCGAATTTTTTTTCTCTGCTCCTTCTTTAAAACAAATAAGCCAAGAGCTTACTCCTCGAGCCCTATACAAGCTCAAAATTGCACTCTCTTGAGCACGGCTTAATCTTCTTCAACGAGAATTGCACCTTTTTGCTCCATCGACAACATCACCGCAATCAATGAACTAAAAAGGAAGGATTGTGTGGGGATGGAGAGCACAAGAGAAAGAGAGAAAAGAGTACACATAGATCTTGTGGAGCATGACACGACAATCATGCAACTCCTTATTCTCTCTTATTCACAAAGGATATAATAACTCAGGGATTTTAATTATGCGATGACGCATTTTGTTAAATGTTAATTATTGTTGTTATTATCACTATTTTTTTCATGTTAATAACATATTTAATGTCATGACCTACGAAAACCGGTAGAAAACGTAGATTCGGCGGGACAAGCAAGAATCCTACCGGGCCCGTCGTGTACCCCATCTATATTTGGCGGCACTATATAACCCTTTTATAGACATCACATCACATCACCTCTTCCTCTAAATTTGGTCATCCTTTAAAATTTAAAAGAAAAACTAAAGGTAAAAAAATGAATAGTCTTTTAAAAAAATTAAAACTTAATGTAACTCTGATCATGGATCATTAGTTCTTTTTTGGACTGAACTGATTCTTGAAAGGAGGTAGAAAGGTGAATCTTTGGGTCGGTATCTCTACATTTGGGATGGACTGATCTCATGTTTGGTTCACCGTTATATTTGCTAAATTGATTGCTATCTTGATTAGAACTTCTATCATGGGTCATCAGTTCTTTTTTGGATTGAACTGATTCTTGAAAAGAGATAGAAAGGTGAATCTTTGGGTCGATATCTCTACTTTTGGGATGGACTGATCACATGTTTGATTCACCGCTGTATTTTCTTGCTATTCCGATTAGAGATCCAATCATGGCTCATTAGTTCTTCTTTGGACTGGACTGATTCATGAAAGGAGGTAGAAAGGTGAATCTTTGGGTAGATATCTCTACTTTTGGGATGGACTGATCACATGTTTGATTCACCGCTGTATTTGCTTGCTATTCTGATTAGAGCTCCAATCATGGGTCATTAGTTCTTTTTTGGACTAGAGTGATTCATGAAAGGAGGTAGGAAGGTGAATCTTTGGGTCGATATATCTACTTTTGGGATGGACTGATCACATGTTTGATTCACCGCTGTATTTGCTTGCTATTTCAATTAGAGCTCCAATCAGGGGTCATTAGTTCTTTTTTGGACTGGACTGATTCATGAAAGGAGGTAGGAAGGTGAATCTTTGGGTCGATATCTCTACTTTTGGGATGGACTGATCACATATTTGATTCACCGTTGTATTTGCTTGCTCATGTTTGAGTAGATTGAGGTTTATTCCCTTTAGGCTTCACTACTACACTTGTGTGTGATATTGATTATAACACTAATGTTTGGTTTGAATAATACTTGAAAGAAGAGATAGCATACTGAGCTATGTTTATTAGTATTGCAGGCATCCAATAAGTATGTCTTCCACCGGGAATGTGAGCGGTGATGTTGGTGTCTCAAGCCTGGCTTCCTTGAGGAGACCTCCTACCTCGATGCCAGGTCTTGCTTCGCAAGGCACCACTTCGCAGGGCAAGCGAAAGGCAGGTGGAAAAAGTCCAGCACCCGAGTGGAATTTTGCCACAAATTTAAATAAGTATCAAGATTGGAAATGTAACTTTTGTGGCGAAGAGAAATCTGGAGGAGCACTAAGAATAAGGGATCATTTGCTAGGTGGCAATACCAGAATCCAAGGAGGAAATTGCAAGGGCTTAGGTGAAGAAGAAGTAGCTATGTGCTTAAGAGCTTTAATTGGTAAGCTAATTTCCACGAGCAAAAGATCAAAACTCTCTACTTTCGACCATCACACCCCGGTATCGATAAGATCAAACCAGGACGAGGGATCATTGGGTGTAACGCCCACCAATGGAAGCACTCAAAGCAGGGAACCAACTTCTCATATCGATGGAACTACACCTCCAAACCATGGATCTCCTGACTTTCAGGTAGGATCGTCAAAAAGTAGACAGGTTAGCTTATAGATGAGCTTCAAAACGCTTGCCTTAGAAGAAGCACAACTTGCACTAGCTAAAGCCGTCTATTTCACTCGGGGATCATCACTCGGGGATCATTGGCCATTTTCACCCGTGATCCATGGAAGTCAGCTTGGAAACGCATTGGGGAGTATGGTGCTGGATTTACCCCTCCAACATATCACCATATGAGAAACCAATTGTTGGATAAATGTTACACAAGCACACAACAAGATATTCAAAGGGTAATATTAAACGCAACAGAACAATCTGGATACACCATAGTTAGTGATGGTTGGTCCAACGTTCAAAGGTGGCCATTGATCAGCATCATGCTTGTATGTCCTCGTGGTGAATGTTTTATCAAAGCTGTGGATAGCTCTGGTCAGATAAAGTCTGGCAGTTTTATAGCTGACATCATTGGCGACGCAGTTGAGGAACTTGGAAAAGAAAATGTTGTCCAAGTAATTTTGGACAATGTCAAAAATTGCAGGGCTGCAGGTAGGATACTTGAAAGTCGCTTCTCTCACCTATATAGTGCTGGTTGCAGTACACACACCATGAACTTGGTATTGCAAGATTGGTACAAGATTAATGACACAGAGTGGTTCAAATGGATAGTAGACAATGCTCGCTTAATAGTCAAGTTTGTTTTGAAGCGTCAGAGGGTTCTTGACATGTACCGTCAGAGGATGTCTACTATGTTAAAACTGCCGTGCGAAACTAGATTTTGCACCAACTACTATATGATAGAATCACTAATAAAAAATAAGAATACTGTGATGGAGACATTTGTTTGTGCCACTTTTTCCGAATGGGAGGCCAGTCAAAGGGAGAAGATAAAAAGCAAAATAGGGGTGATCAGAGATCTACTAGCTGATCGCCACTTCTGGGATGATGTGGTGGATGTGCACAATGTCATGATGCCAATTATGCTCGCATTACGCCAACTGGATTCTGCCTTGCCTAACATAGGTAAGGTGTGGATGGCTTGGTGGAGTGTTCAAGAAAGCCTTGCAAATCCAGAGGAGCCCTAGGAGCCAATTGTGAAGCCTTGGAAGACACCATTCACTCAAAAGAGGAGAGAAATTATGAGAAAGTATGTGCATGGTCGATGGGTTGGAGCACATAGTCCACTACACAACGTAGCTTTCTTATTGGATCCAGAGTATTGGGCAATGGAAATAGACAAACTTGATGAGGAGGTGCTGGAAGACTTTTATGATGTGATAGGCAGGTTTTATGCTGATCCTGATGAGCATGCATCAGCTGCTACTGATCTTACAAAGTTTAAACTGAAAGAGGATAAGTTTGGTACAGAATTTGTGCAGAAACTTGCCACGGAGCAACCAGCGTGGAAGTGGTGGATGATGAATGGTGGTAGTGCACCCACCCGTAAACACCTAGCTGTTAGAATCCTAGCCCAATGTTCATCCAATTCAAGTTCTGAGAGAAACTGGAGTACATATAAATATGTACATTCCACCATCAGAAACCGCCTTCTAAATTCAAGAGCTGAAAAATTGGTGTATATGTACTGCAACCATCGGCTATTGGCAAGAGTGCAAGCTGAGAACTACAAAGAGGAGATGCCGCGCTGGACTTATGATGTAACCAATGATGAGGTGGACGAAGACAGTGAGCTGCAAGGGGAATCTTATGAAGTAGAAACTACATGTACTTTAGAAGAGATTGAAGAGAATTGGAAATTGAACCAACTTTGACCCGTCGCAGCAAACGACAGTGGTTTAATTAATAGATTATCGAATCCATTGAGTGACTTCTGTTTAAGTTCAGAAACTGTTTATCTTATAAGCTTTTTTTTATATTTAGTTTAAGGTTTAGACATTTGCTTAATAATAAACGAAGCCCTTAAAAACCTTTACAAGGCCACAAATCCGTATTAAAGCTTCATAATATACAAAGCCCTAACAAATCTTTGCATTATCACATATCATAATTGAAACTGAAGTGAAGACAATTCACAATTCACTAATAAATTCTCGCAAGACAACGAGTAAATGTTTTCAAATGTTACAAAAACTATCCAAGTGATTGTGAAATATTTGTGAGAATATCTTCATTCTCCTGTTCACGCTGACCTTTAAGCTTATTATAGTCTTCGGACATTTTGAACATTGCATATAGATTTTTGGATATCTCATACTCATATATAGCACAATGAAAGCTATTCATCATGCTTTGCATCAAGCATGATATATGGTACATATGTCCACATGGCAAGCTGAAGTGACCACACCACTCATGAAAGAATGATCTACATATGGGGCAAGGACCACCGTGCTCACCAGAAGCTGGAGGGGCCTCAATAGATGTTGGGTGCTCAATCAATGTGGTAGCATTTTGTTTTTTTATAGTCGCCTCTAACTCTTTTACGTGGCGAGATAGCACCTTCACCTCCCTTTGCCATTAGGAAATTTCGGAGGTCATTTGGAGGGCCATATGAAGAGAGAGAAAAATAGAGCGCGTCCAATGAGCAGGAGGGCTACGTTACGTAGGAAAGTACATGGAAAGACTCAAAAAATCGGAAAATAGCCTAAAAACTTTCACGAATCTAGGATTGTGGCATCGTAATTTCCTTGCTTTTACCGAGCTGTTAGGTGCTTGCCAGTGGTCCCACTGCTGATATTCTCTTATGGTCATTAACGTACTGGAGGGTGACCATTAAGCCCACACAAGATATTGGAATTCTAAAACACTTTCCCTCCATTAGAATGATTTCAAAGTGAATCTCCCTCCACTAAATCTTTTCTCTGAGAGCTATGGCTTCCACGTCTTCTCGCCCAAGAAGCTCTAGGTGTTTATTGTCTCTTACACCAACAACCAACAGCTGCACTTTGCCTAGAAGGCCAAGTAGTAGCATATCCTCAATTACAATATCAACTTCAATAAGTGCAGAGAACCAATGGGTTGGACAAAGGATAAACAAAGGTTCATGGGTCCTCATGCAACCAAGAAGACCCAAGAGGTCTAGTGGTATCAATGTTTACCACTCAGCATGGAAGGCCAGAGTGTTGGATTTCAAAGTTGAAATTAGCAAAAGATCTGTAAAGGAAGTTCTTGTTCAGCATGTGTTTACCCATCCAGATGTGATAGGAAACGGTGGAAATGTATCAGATATACATCAACTGTGTTGCAATTGTAAGTACTCTTGACATCTGAACTTCATTTGATTTGTCATTTCACTTATTGATACTCTCATTATAACTTTTTTTATATATTTTGCAACGTTTATCCCTCTCTTATGAGCAATGTCTCCATTCTTTACAGATCAACTACATTAGATTTGTCATTTTTACTTATTGATACTCTTAGTTTAACTCTTCTTATATATATTGCAAATGTTTATCCCTCTTCTTATGAGAAATGGGAGCCTATGGAGTGCATAATAGGCCTCTTTCTTGTTGTTCATGCCCACATTGGTTCTCTACAGTATTCAGGGAGGAGCAGCAAAAGCCTGGCTGATGAAGGAATATTTTTTTATGACCACTTCTACCAACTCAGCTCAGGGAATAAGAATGGCATGTTGGTGAAACTGCCTCTACCAACCGATTGGAACACTGTGGATTGGCCAGTTCCCGAGGAAACAATGGTGGAGGCAATGCGAAGCAAGCTCTACAAGGATATACAGAGGTCTCTACGTAGCTCTATTCCCACCAAACTGGTTAGAATTGCAAACTTTTGTCCTGCTGCACTCTTCATAGAGTTGTTTCATAGCTACAATATCCGTGTTACGAAAACTATGTTCATGTGCAAGTCATTTCAGTAGTCATCCTGTGACAAACTTCTTGACAGAGGATGGTATGTAAAGGAAGAGATTGGCTTACGGTGCGAGGTCACGCTTGATACTCTAGTTGTCAAGTACATGATTGCAACCCAATCACTGTTAGTCTCCTTTTGGTATATGCGATCACAAATGCTCAATGGTAAGTACATTCCTATGGACCAGGTTTCTGCAGGTTTGGAAGATAATCCTGCTGTGGATGTGGAAGTGATTGATAAAGAGCATGGCCTAATGTTGGTGGTTACAATAAGGGAGCTATGCAGTCTTCTGCAGTTGCGGCATGACATAATTGAAGAGTCAATGGACAAGGACCTATCAGATTTTTCCTTTTTCCTAGCTGGCCGTAAGGTGATGCGGCGAAGGGAAAAAGATATTTTGTGCAAAGAGTTGGATGGTCGGGTTGAAATAGTGTCAATGTAACAGAGATTCTTGTGAATCCAAGTGTATACGAATGACTTTCAATACATGAAGTTTTTGAGCTCATTTGTCAATTGTGCCCTGTGAATATAAGTGTGCTTGAAATACATTTCTTTAGCATGTCAAATCTCTCTCTCTCTCTCTCTCTCTCAATGTTAGACAAGACAAAGACATGATAGAAGAGTCATCTTAATTCATTAGAAAGTACAAACTCATTCGTGAACAATGGACTGAGATACAATTTCTGTAAGTATGGAATCAGAATGTCTTCCAGGTAAAAATCAAAGGAATGCCCCTCGAAAGAAGGTGGTGAGATAGTTGTTCCTGGTGGATTTAGTTCTCCCTTTTCAAGAGTATCATCAATCAGTAGTGTATTAGTTGCATCAAAGGCTACACCGATTTGGCTAAATGGTTTGTACAAAAGAGGTAAATGTGGTTTTTTAGGGTGGTAGTGGCCCTCGACGGTAACACATTTTCTTTGATCATACAAGAAGGCAAAATCTGACGTGTGAGCGCCGCATACACCGCAAACTATTGTAACTAGTGGCAACAAGTTTTGCCTTTGCATTGAAGACCATATGGAAACTCTGAAGCACGGAAGAAGAAACTGAATAAACTCCTTGGTTCCTGGACGAACCACGACTCGACAAGTTCCCATCCGAAACGTTTGCAAATCCTCAAAGGGTTCTGTGTCACCGAGAGGCACACGCATTAGCAGCAATCCATTGAGGTCCAAGATAATCAACCTCTGTAAAAGTTGACAAGTACATATAAGTAGTTAGAAGCTGAACATATTTTGCCATACTTGAATAGACATTACCGGAACAACCGTATCTACAGGTAGCAAGGGTCCATACTGGGTCTCTGTAGTGTTGTTGTCGTTGTTGCTCTCCTCTGCTTTAGCTTCATCATTCACATCTTCATCAAGGATCTCCCCCATGGCTCTTTCTGCCTCATTCAAGGTTTCCTCCAAGGTCTTTTCCTCTACCTCGGTTGACCGGCTTGCATCATCCATCCTTGCCTCATCCATATCAGTTTGCTCATCCCTAGGCCTGCTTTCCTCATCCATATCCTTTTGCTCATCCATAGGCCTGCTTTCCTCATGCAGAGTTTCATCCATAGGCTCTTTTGGCTCCTCCACTGGTTGACTTGGCTCTTTCATTGTCTCTTCCATAAGCCCCTCTGGTTGTACACTAGCACCTTCCATATGCTCATTTGACCTTTCCTCATCCTCGGCTCTTTCATCTTCAGCTGATATGACCCCCTCGGCCCGCTGTGATTCCACTGTATCGGATGCAAGGGTTTGTCATGGTGGCACGTCATGTATTGTCATATCAATTGTGCGGTCATCCAAGCCGCTATCTTCAGGTTCTCTGGGGCTCGACATAGTAAGCAAGTGTTGTATTAAACTTACCCGGTATCTTTGCAAATAATCATATGTGTAGTTTTTTAAAGCACTCTGCAAAATTGAAAGACCACACGGTGAGAATTCTTGTATAAACTAAACCAAAACTGACTGAATGCATTGCCAAATGGTTACCTTAGTCATGAAAGGTTTTAATGCAAAGTAGCTTTGCAGGACATATTCTGCATGGAGAAGACATCTCCAGCCGCAAGAATTTCCATCGGTTTGATTTGGGACAGGTACATCTTTGATTGGGGCCTTGTATAGTTCATACCTTCTACATAGCTTGCCATAGGCAAGCAACAACCTCTTTATACAACTGCACAAAGCAGTATCAAGATGTTAGCTTGAGGCTTCAAATTTACATGGATATCTATAAGAAAAACTTTCTGATACATAACACTTACAGCCTAATTTCAGGGTGGGTTCCTTTTATTGAATTGAACACCCACACTGCTGGTTGGTCAACATCAAGGCATATGAGACTCCAGTGATGGTTGTTCTCATATGGAAAGATGATGACAGTTACTTCCAGCATAGCACAATGGAGAAACCAACTCTCAAAGGTCCTAGATGGACTGTTCTTCTGTCTAATAATCACTGACATTTGTGGATCAAGAAGAAACACCTCCGTGTGGGTGTGCGGTGGGAGTTGACTTTTGATCAAGCTGCAGAGAGTATACCTGAGTTAGTAAACCTATTATATGAGTTCCCAAAGTTAGCAAGATAGTACCACTTACTTAAGACAAGCATAGATAATTGTGTCTGAGATCTGAGCATCTGGATTCAGCAATAAATTAATGTCCACTTTTTCCAGAGTTAGCTTTCTGGCTCCATCTACAAATGGTATCTCTGCAAGCAAACCATCCTTCATTGAAAGTAGAGTTTCTTGATTGCTTGCCTCTATGGACAGGGTCACATTGCATTCTGTTTGCCTCTGGGACTCCACTGCTACTTTTGCTTTCTCCTTAAGCTCTGCTTCCCTCATGTCCTCTGTTTGGCGAGCAACAGTCTCTGCCCTTGCCCTTGTATTCACATTATGTGTCACATCTACAACAGTGAGTTGTGGACATAGCTCAGGGGGGTATAACAAAATTTCCCTCATTTTCTTATCCCTGCAGACATTGGGGACCAGTAGTTTGTCATACCTCCACCGTATTCTTTGTAGTGTCTCACTAGCTTTGTCCATTACAGTAACCCTGTGGGCATGGGCTGCTACAATGGTGATGTCACTGAAGTACTCGAGTAGGAAGTCCTGTACTGCTTCTTGTAGAGCCATCAATGCCACCACCTTCCACCTTTTAGTGCCCCAGGTAGCTTCTTCACATATGGACCTCACCATCCTTTGAAAGGGCAGCTTTGGTATGCACAAATCTACACATTTCTGTGCCTTTCTGATTTCTCTGAAAAGTCCCATGCAGCTCTGTAACTTCTTCACACTTGGACCTTTCAAAATTTTATTTGGTTTTCCAGGTCTCTTCTTTGGGGTTGTAGATCTGCTACTTGCCTT
>NC_140936.1:43298812-43301312 GCF_014529385.1 Adiantum capillus-veneris | reverse complement strand
TATCTCTTCTACTATAACCTATAGAAGCTCTCTGAGCCTCAAATTAAGTAGGTGATCGGACCTTCCTTAGCACTAAAGGGTCATTTATGGAAAATATAATACTTAGTTGTAGCTTCAAATTTGAGCACTACAAGCAATTGGAGGCACACAAGCAGTGGCATCTAGTTCTTTGAAGGATGGCATCATTAGCCTGTAAAGCTCAAGCATGTGGTGGCCTCTTGTCAATTAAAAGATAAAATTAGAATTTGCTGTATTATAGAGCCTCAATTCTTGGGCTAGGGCTCATCAAGTGCTGCATGGTGAAGCATTGGCATGTGAACAGGTTCTTGCACTTGTGGTGCTTGTCTTCTGATTGTGCAAACTTTTGTTGTTGCCTCGGGGTCAAAGTGCAGCATTGAGAGATCAAGATGGGTTGAAAGGATCAACTCCTTTATGATTCCTCACATTGCCTTCACGGGCGGGCTCCTCAAGATTTCCAAATGTAATTGGAAAGAGTTCTTGAAATCGGTGAAAAGATTTGTGTGGAATAATAACCCCAAAGACTCAACGCCCTGGCGATGGGCAAAGGGGGAGGCAGTAACTAGGCCTGTGGAGCACGGTGGTATCAGGATACTCAACCCTATTATTAGTGATGAGGCCCAGTGTGAAAAAAAATTGTAGTCTCAATTGCAAAGCAAGACCATGTGCGTGCTATTATGACAAAGGATATGATGGACAAGGCAAAGCTTTACTCTCATGGTGGTCAATTGAAAGGGATAGAGGTCCATGACAAACTTCTGGCCCCTCAGTGGTCCAACCTGAAGCTTGGTGGCACAACCGGTGAGCTTATGCGCAAATATATAAGTAGAGCAGCAAACACTGAAGTGGGGGGAGGTAACTAGATATGTCTAGAACTCCATAACACGTTGGTCCCCTTAGCTCTCAAAAGATGGCAGCATGGTAGTAAGGTGAATAACAAGGGACTCGATTTCTTGGCCTATTTTTGGGAGAACAACAGTAAGAGTTGGAAAGATACAGAACAATGGCTACAAAATTTCACCTTGATGGCACTGAAAGACTGCTGGTCAACAGAGTTGTGGAAAGGTTGAAAAATCTCTTGATGCCTATCTGTGAATCCAACTTCAAGTGGAAAGCTTGGCAATGGCCTAAGAGCAGCCACTTCTATAATCCGGATACTAAATCCATCTACCATGCTATGATGTTCAAGGCTGATTGGTTTGACCCCCTTAACAAACCGTGGGGTAAACAATATTGGCCAGAAGCTAGTTGGCTAGTAGTAGCAAAAAAAATCTGGTACCCACAGTGGCCTCTGGCAATGAGGATATCTTTGTGGAAGGTGCTATGGGGAGCCTTACAGACAGGCACCAAAATACTAGTTCGATGCATCGGGTCAGATAGGTATTAAGGGTATAGAATTTCAAGTGAGGATCCCTCTCAGTTATTCAAGCAGCTCCCTGCAATTAGAGGCCTTGTAGGCAATATTTGCAAATGGGTCCAAAGGACATGGAAGTTAGGGTTCTATACGAATGACTTGTTCCTAGGCGGGAAGGTGATTGAAAGCCAAGAGCTTCTCAATATATGTACTCAAACTGTTAGATTTTGCTATTTTTAGCACCTGTGGAAAGCAAGGAACTGATTATTGCCATGGGACTGAGTAAGGAAAGCAAGGAACTGAGTAAACACTGACATGTTTTACAAGTAGTAAGACCTTCCTCGTTATTTAATCTAACACTAGATTGGTAATGAAACACTTTTATGTCCCGAGACACTTATATGTCCCCTTAACCGAGTTATTTTTTAGAATTATTCCAAGAGATTCAAGATATTTGCGAAGGAGTTTTGAACCTAAGTTGTATCAAAAAACGTGTACTGATTTTGTCCATTTTTCATAATTTAAGCAAATGACATCCTAAAATATGTTTTAGTCAAGTTTGGAGTGCTTTATAATTTGCATTATTAGTCTCTAAATGTTTTCATGCCTGTAAGGAATAGGATATGCTTGTTTTTCAAGTTAAGGCATATGTATGAAAAGATGAATGTGCTATTTTATTTACAAATTTTTCATTTTAATGAAGTTTTTAATATCTTAGATGCAATATAAACACAATTTTGATCGTAAATATGGATTCCTTTTCATGAATATATTCTTCCTTGAGTTTTGGGGCACCTAGTTCCCCATAGATCAAACAATGTAACATCTTCTTCCTCCATAGAGAAAGTTTTTAAAACTAATCTTTAAATAATTATTAAAAAAAGTTACTTTTGTAAGTTTACATCATAAAGGCATTCCCACTAGCTTAAAGAGGCGATTCAAAGCCTCATAATGTCAATGCCATTCCCTTTCATGTACTATGGTATTGAGGGGAGGTGTTGAAATAGTGGCATATGAACAAGAGATAGAGAGCATATGTGGATGGGGATGTGAACCAAGCTTAAGGTAAGGTGATGCCTTGGTGCCCAAGTCAGTGGCACCTTATAGTCAAATTCTTGGAGGTGCATG